>NC_135079.1:3240000-3317500 GCF_051107435.1 Chaetodon auriga | reverse complement strand
AAATATTGATTCCTTTATTAGGATAGACATACTACCGCATGGCAGTGCATGCAATACAGTACAAATGATACCTACCAACACTTTTCTCATGTCATCTCCAAAACATTTCAGCTGTAATCTCTCATGCCTTGAAAGCATTCTTCGCCTGTGGGCCATCGCTTGTTAGCCCGGAAAAACTGTGGTCTTTGGCCTGTGGGAAATGGTGTTTGCTAAAGGCAGCTAAAGGAAAAATCATCAGTAAACTACAATTTTCTGTGTTTGGTTCTCATTTGGACCTTTTGTCTGGACATACAGAGCTAACCACCCGACATCTGCCGAGCCACACTGTGTTCTAAAGCTGGATTTTTAGAATTTTGTGTCATTGCAGATATAATTTCTTTCTACTCTGTTGCTGACTGCAGGTGGAACGGGACTGTTTTGCCCCTCAAATCTTCTTCGATACTGTTTCCTGCCGTTCCTCACCCTCTGTCAGTTAGTTCCTAACAAAGCAGCTGTCATCACGCCGCGTCCCTGTCATCGCAGCACATGCAGAGCTCGTCTCACTGTCTGTTCTCACTGTCCCACGTCTCCCTCCTCAGGTCACTGCATCAAAGCAAGGCATATCTCCAAAGCTCCATGATTACGAGTTCATCATACAGTTGGTCAGTATGTTTGCTGTGCCCGCCCTGTTACCTTTCACTGGCTTCTACACTGCATTGGTTTGATCCACTGCTGCTTCTTTTATCTGCTGTTCTCCTTCTACATGTGTCATTTACGGCTGAAAATCCTGCCTCGTTCTTCATATCATCTATCGTTCTTTCTGTCTCTGTATCTTTTACCCTCCCACCATTTCCATCCACTGCATACATGAAACTGCGAGTCCACGATGCTATTGCACTAATATCAAGCTAGCCGTTGTTATAAACCCATCTTTATATCCCTCCCTCTCCCTTATTCTCCCTCTCTGTCGAAGCCAGTTTTTCTGAATGGTATTTCCTCTGATGACGGCATTCTTTTCCCTCCCGTTCAGGCTCTCTAGTCTTCTCTCTCCCTCCCCCCTCTTTCATCCAGCTGCTGTTTTCCTGAATGAGCACTGAATCTATCCCATGACCTCACCATTGGCTCAGCTGTGCCCCCTCCCCCCGCCAAAACTGGAAAGATGGAGCGATGATGATAATGATGGCGGTGCTGATGATGATGGAAAGGGAGGGTGTGGGATGGAGCCGCGGTCATAAACCACTGCTGTTGCCATGTTGTAAGGCAACAAGGAACATCCAGTCCTCTGCAGACAGCCGTGCATGTGCGCACACACACACACACACACACAACGTTCTCGTGCACCCGCTGCATCCCTTCGCTTCAGGATTACAGCACTTAATCTGCATGGCAACAGCCCCCATGCTGCTGTAATGCTGAGCTGATGGATGAGAGAAAGAGGACGGAGGAGGAAAGGAAAGGAAAGGAAAAAGGAAGCATTATAGGAAAGAAAAAGAGGAAATGCAAGGAAAGAAAGACAGAAAAGCTAAAAATATTACAGGGAAACACACAGAAAGCCAGAGCGAGACCCAGAGACAGAGGCTGTGAATGCAGCAGGGAGACGGAGACGAGATTAAGAATGGCTGCCTGTTCATTCATAATTTCTTGTTCATTCATCCCGAGTGGACAACCGTGATCACCCCGTTACGTAAGTGTGTGAGAGGGGATATAGAAGAGAAGCAGGGGGGAGGGGTGACAGGAGGTGAGGTCAGGTGAAGGAGGGTGGAGATGGAGTTGAAAAAGAGAAGGAAAAACAGGCGAGCGAGCAATACGGCCGCCTGCACCAATCCCATCCTTTTAATGCTGGACCGATCACCTTCGCGTCACTGTCAGTATGTGATTTACGTGGTTTGATGATGATGATGATGGTAATTGGTGGTGTCACAATGGTTACAGACCTGCAGGGCGGAAGTGGTGCATACAGCACAGACGATGTCGTAGTAATGGTGGTGCACTGCGCTTTACCAAAAAAAGAAGTCCCGGTTGCATCCATCCTGACTGAAGCAGTATAGTGCTACTTTAAATCACTGCATTTCCCCAGAACAGAGAGCACAAAGGAATTTACCTCGCACAAGGATTTATCAGTGACGACTGTAAAGTGCATGAAAGGATGGCAGCTCACCTTGTTTTCAGGTGAAAGATGATCTCTATAAACAGATATCTGCACATGAATGCATAATCTGTAGGCAAGGGAGAGGATTCTGGTTTTGGTTTCCAGTCGTGGTCCATTTGTAGTCCGAGTGTGTCACGTTTAAGTGGGCTGTGGTTGCATGCAGGTAAACAGGGTTAAGGTTAGGACAGCAAAAGAGGCAGAGTGGTTGGTCGAAATGCAATCCCAGAGCCCCCAACAATTTTACTTTCTATTAGTTTTTAATTTATTCATCAACATTTAGCTGAAATGATTCAAAGTCAATTTTTAAAGAGGAAGTCTTGGCTCGGATATTTGTTATCCGGATATCCTTTAGCACCAGGTGCCCCCAGAGGCTAAATTGTCATCAGACTGATAGCAGAGGGGCTTCAAGATTGGGTGGAAGGAGATAAAGGAAGAGATGCACAAAATCATGTGCATCCTGGGGCAGCACACAGTTCGACTGACTGACACATCCACGTGCTTGAAAAGGTGATGGTTCTACATCCTCGGCTCAGTTTGTGGACTAAATCATGAGCGATTCTGTTGAAGATTAAACTTTGATGTATCCATCACCAGTTTATTTAGTCTCCATCGTTTCTCCAACCAGAGAAAAGAGCCATTAATGAGAGCGACCCCAGACCTTTTTCAGTCGTGGGTGGTGATTCAGAGGACAACTGACTTTAACAAAGTCAGAGCAATAGAGAACTGAAGGTTGTGTAAGAGGAAAAGACATTAACAATGAGTTCTTTGCTTGTTTGGTTGTTTTTACCATTATCAAGGTAGACATAGTCACATGGTTTAAATATTATCTTGTCCTATGATTTAGGCCTCCATCCTCTGTTATAAACTAACTGTTATCTTGCAACTGTGATGCAGCTTCAAAGCAAACTTATTAACTCCTCCTGCCTTCTTGCCTGATCTTTCAGGTCTGATCTTGACTCAGAACGGTATTTTTTCCACCTACAGTAAAAAGAGGCAAGTGCCTCATGCCGTGTCACCCCCTGTCCCCCTCCGCTGAAAGGAGATATGAAACGGAAAGGGAGTTTAAGAGTGGGGAGAGAATAAAAAAGAGACAAAAGACGGAGAGGGTGAATCACGCCGTGATGACTAACGTCTTGCATAACCCAGTCTGAGAATCCTTCCTTGCTTGTCAGCGAGCGCCCACAAAAACGTTTTGTAAGCCTCCCACCGTGCCCTCCTCAAAACCCAGGCCTGCAGACACACTAACACCATTCGTTACCTCATAGGTAAACACCGGCAGGTCTCCAGCCAGTGCTGGATTCAGTTGTATGTGGGTGACAGAGCTTTGTAACTGGCACCGTGACCTACATAGGATATGTTCCTGGACACATTAAGGGTCACTTCAAACTAACACAGACAACTCGTACTAATCTGTGGCCTTGACACCTACCTACGGAGAAAGACTCATGTCGTATTAAAAATAAGGAAATGCGTCTCCGACAATGTCCAGGTGGCGTTCATGCATCAAAGTCTGCTCACAGGTCTTGAAGGGAACCACTGCTGGTAGGACTAGCAGATATGATGTTACGTGAGATCGGCTGTGGGTAATTCCTGGAGTTTTCTTTTTTTTTCTTTTTTTATATAACTTTTAGGTTCCCTTTATTTCTAGAGGATGGCCTACTTGTGTTTGTGACTCCCCCTCCATCATCCTCCCAAACACAGGGATTCCTTTTACGTCATCCACACCCCCCTCATGGATTTTACTTAATAGCCTACGGGAGAGGATGACTCAGACCTCCCCCCACTGTACTCTCCCTTTCTCTCTCTCCCATTGCATTACTTGTGCATTCTGATGCTCTCTGAAGGGTGGACTTCTTCTCATATGTGAATCAAATTTAAATCTCTGGACAATTTCACTTGGTTTGGGGTTAAAGTGGTTCTTTAATAAAGTTACCAATTGTGCAAAAGTCTTTTCTCCCAGTGTTGCAGGACTTAGGAGGTTTCTCATCACACTGAGTAATATGGACTTCTTTTTATCTCCTTCAGTGATATCATTTGCAGTAAAGAAGTACTCCATTATTTCACAGTATTCCTACCAAGCTTGCACTTTTGAATCAAATGGTGGCAGGGATCCTATTGTTTGCCATCTCACCTGCATGTCACTTGTCCCCTTCCACCAAGGCCTTCGTTCACCTGGAGTCCAATCCTCCTCAATCAGTCCCTCCACAGTGGCCAGAGAGAAGGGCGAAAACACGAAACTCTTCTCCAAATTATCCTCGTCGCCAAATATAACATTGTGACCCCGACAAAAACAAGGAGGACGCAGGACACCAAAACTAGGTTGCTTGGCTTTTTACTGGCACATGGTATGCAGCACAGACAGAGAGAGAGTCACATGACACGATACTTCTGTATATAGACTTCCTGCCAGGTAACCCACACCTGGAGCCTAGAGCTCCCTCTAGATAATGCAAAAAGTCTCAGGGTACTACAACTTTAGATAGGACTTCATTCTTTAGATAGTATTAAAATACTTAGACGTATTTCTGCAGATGGTTGAGAGACTTGTTTAAAACTTTTGGACAATTTTTGCACTTTGCTTCTTACATGATAGCCTGTAATTTGCTGATTTTTTTTCCCCTTCTGAGAAGCCAGACAGTATCATAAAATATTTAATCTTTTAATAATAATGTGATTAAATCAGATCTGAAACAACATGTGATATCATCTCTGCAATGACGTGAAACTAAGACCTCACACTTAACGCTGCTGAAGTATCCTCGGGTAAGATAGTGAACCCCATCGGTATGTGAGTGTGTTTGTGCTTGAGTGGTCGTTAAGACTAGAAAAGCGTGATATAAATACAGTTCATTTACCATTTATCCTTTGAGGATCTACACAGGGTTGTCCATACCGTTTTCCTGCCTCCATCTTTCACCTTCAGATGACTCAAAATCTGCTAGGATCAACACCGGTTCAAGGAAATCAGCTCATTTGACTCCAGTTCTGAACTGGCTTCCCATTCATTTTCACATTGAGTGTAAGATTCTATTCTTGACCTTCGAGGCCTCTAATTAAATTAACTCCTCGTGAGCCTGGGCGCCCTCTTTGATCGGCTGATGGTGGCTTTCTTTCGTTCCCAGAGCCCGACTGGTGACTAAGACTAATCAAGCTTTTGTAGTCTGGGCCCCAAAACTCTGGAATGACTGAAATGACGATATGTGCTGAGTGAGTAGCTTTCATCAGAAACAGTTGGCCACCATGTTTGGATACCTCGTCTCATGTTTAATGGTTCGAATGCGTTCGTGGTTGTGATATTGTAGCTTGCAGCTTTGATCAGAACTGCCATCATTCGACGTTACCGTGTCGGTCTGAATGTGCCTGTGGCCACAACTGATGAACCAGAGAAGCACTGTGTCACACTAGTCTGCATGTTCATCACCAGGTAAACATGGCAGCCAGGTGTGGGTGCACACATGTGATGCAGCCCCTGGCCCGGACTTGTCCTGTTTACCAGCATCAGGAAGCCGCGCTGGCTGCAGAATGCTTTTGATGTGGTTTGTCTCTGGCTTGGTCGTGTTCTGAAGAGATGAGGTGTTTGTCTTTAGCCTTCATGTGCTACTGGCACAGGCAGGAGGCTTTCCTGTAAGCCCAAAGGAAAGACTTGCAACATTTCATTAAACACACACTACTGTCAAAGTGATTTAAGACTAATGTGATTTCATGCGCTATCTGGTCTCTCCAGCTTCCTATTTACAGAATAAGTGAATTATTTGATTTTTTTGTTTTCCATCTTAATGTAACACTATGTTTTTAGCTGGTTGTATGTGTATCCGGGGAAGATGGAGGGAGCTTAGATGCCAATTTCAGCAACTCCTGCATTCAGGTTATAGAGCTCTTGTTGTCAATTAAAACCAAAGTCTTCTTAAAATGAAGGACTGCAAACATAGTCGGTGGGTAATTAACGCATAAAATTGCAGCATCGTGTATGATACATCCATCTAGCACTGCAGTGATGTTATCAGTGGGTGAAATCCAACCCTTAGCTACATATAAAAACCCGTACCCTCGGTATCTCTGGCATGCTTCCATTAACCGCTTGCATCAAGCATAAATATAGGCACAGTGGTGCTTTGAGCTAAATGCTAACCTCAGCATGCTAACACTGACATGCTGATGTTCAGCAGGTAATCCTTACCATGTTTGCCATCTTAGTTTAGTACCCCACACAGAGGACACCTGAGACTATTATATAAAATTAATTTTGCACGTATCTGGTCATAAACCAAACTGTCAAGCACATTAAAACCCAGCTGCTCTCAGATGCTTTTTCGGCAACGCTTTGGACCAACAAACTGACCTCCAGCAAGCCTACAACTGTAAAGAGTGATCTATAGAAAAGAAGTCTATGTATTTGATCACAGGTCAAGTTGTGGGATCCATGACTGATTGACTTTGGTTTAGATTGCACTGTAAGCTCTACCCCACACTGACCGGAGCTTCTTGGGAAAGGCAGAGCCGCTCTCGTCCATAATAAAAATTTCTTCCCATCAGTACGTTCCCATCTTTCAGTTTTGCACATGACAAACCCAGTTTCTAATTTATGTGGCTGGCCACAGTGATACACACACACTTAAGTGGCAGCACTTACACCTTTTCCGCCTCCTCAGTTTCATGGCCTTTCACTAGAAATCACATATACGGGAGAAGTGACAGGCGGGTTGAGGGGAGTTCAGTTCTCTCCCACACACATCCAGCACATTCAGCGTGTTGGACTGATGTCTGCCTGTCTCATTCAGTCAGCCTCTTGTGTTTATTACTTTTTCTAATCAATTTGGAATTATTTCTTTTCATCCTTCTGTCTCATTGAGTGGAAAATAAAACTGAAGCCGAGACAAGATTTCGATGTAAATATACGACTGCGCTGTGAGGCTCAATCAAGAGGTGAAACTATCAAGAGAGCATTTCATCCCGAGTCCCTGAGATACCACAGATTCATCCTGCTGTTGTTTTTCCGGGGGGTTGGGGTTAGATCGCCTTCACTGCTTGTGGGCTGAGTGATGAATCTGAATTATAAAACTCTTTTCCAAACAGCAGCGGTTATGAAAGCCAGACTCAAGAGGATGACTGAACCCTCCATTCCAACCGTTCCCAAGTCTCTCATACCTGGATAGAAAACACATGAGACTGAATACGCTTTCAGACGTATAAATGAAGGATTTGTGTTGACTGATTTTTATCAGTTCATCTCCATCAGATATTTCACATAACGCCTGATTCAGAACATTTGAAAAGGGCTGGTTTGGCCATCAGCTGCAAAGGGATCGCCAGGCGATAAAATAAAAACAGTTTCCACTTTGTGATGGTCCAGCCTCCTCTGTGCTTTGAGGAGACTCACATAGCACTCCATAGTAATAATAATAATAGTATTAAACTTTATTTGTATAGCACCTTTCATACAGAAATTGCAGCTCAAAGTCGTTTACAGCAAAGATATCACATACACCAAGTGAGTGCTTCACATGGACGTGAAAACAGGGATAAAACATAAGTGAATCCACAAGATGGAGAATAAAACCACTTGATAAGGATGAAAATAAAGACGACGCATATCATGAGATGGAAAATTCTCCACTACTTCATTAATCAGGACTTCTACCTCATTGTTAAGTTTGTTTTTCAACCTTTTTTCCTTGTGTCATGTTACCGTATATCAACCAAATCAAGTTAACGACATGTGGTTGATTTGGGCTCTTTCTTTATGTAAATGAGCCTCGTCGTGCAGAAGCATGATGGCACATAGCTCTGCATACACTGTGCATATGCGCACATGGTGAACATGGTTTTTTCTCATCCAGACTGCCGGTTTTTGCGTGCATATGTACACCCAACCCTGGGTCCAGAACCCCTGCTGGCTAACTTCTAACGAGCAGTCAGTAAAAGATTAAAGAAACTCCATTATTCATGCTGCTGTCTGAGTCTGCTCTCTGATTTTTAATGCTGTTGTATTATATTGGTCAATAAGGCAGCTTTCCACTTGATGTCCTGATGAGAAAAACAAGCATGCAGGCTGAGATAATGGCCGATTCACACATGCACACGGTCACACTGAACCCTCTAAAGTATTAATGACAAAACTGGAAGAATAAGAACAGCCCGTACAGCAAACCAAGGCAAGCTCATCTGTAATTCCACCCTTTGTTTTCTCTTTCTTAAATCTTACATGCACTGATATGAGGTCATGGCTACGTGTTTAGAGCCATTACGCAGTCATTTATTCTGAACTCACAGCTTGCGGCGGATAGCGGACAGAAAATATGAATTCTTCATGAGCATTCTGGGAACAAATGTTATGTGACGCTTACTGCTCAGCGTTTTAAAAGCACACGAGCATCGCTGTCTTGTAAGCAAAGGTTGACTTGAATTCAGCATTCCTTAACTTTTCTTTCTAGTGCCGATGTGCTTTGAATATCAGAAAGAGAATATAGATGAGCCATCAACCACAAAAGCCATTTATTCACAGTCAGAATAAATGGATTTTATCGAATAAACAAGTGCTTCTGATTGATCACCTCAGCCTGCAGCTTTCCAGCACCACCTGTTGGATTGGGAAACCTTCATTTTCTCATGTGTAAATGTTCCAAATTAATTATCAATCGATTACTGTCTTGAAATAAACAAGCGACTCCAGAACATGTGAGCAGGTGGGCTTTTTTTTTTTTTTTACAGCTCAACACCGTTTTGCAGTGCCAGCCGCTCTGCTGCTTTGGTCCAGACTGAAATATCTTGACAAATATTTGATGAATTGTCATGAAATTTGGTACAAATGTTAATGGTCTCCACAGGATGAATCCTGAGAACTCTGGTGATCCCCTTGTTGTCCCCATGTTAGCATGCTACCTCATTAAAAAGCCTGTGAACATGCTAAACACTACAGCTGCTAAACATCAGCATTATGTTTGTCGTCTAAACATTCGCACAGACTGAAGTGTTTGGATGAAAGAATCTCGAGGCTTCTCATTAAAATCGCCATCCAACTGATTTTAAGATGGCAGCATGTGGGATTTTGTCCATTTCCCCTTTCCGTAGTGTTTTGTTTCAAATTGTAATTCAGCTCTTTAATGTAACATCAACTCTATCGTGGGGGGTGTAACAACACGTAAAATTGTATGTTATTGCATGGGAATTGAATACAGTTTAATGTTTAAAATGATAAATATGCACCGTCTTTTCAAGTCATTTTCATCTTCATGATGCTCATCCTTCATGCAACTTGCAGCATTTTCTCATGTGAACCTGAACCACACTGTTTGCCTGCACGACCACAGCCAAGCAGCTCTGAGCCTCCAGTCATCTGAACTGACAAATGATGACCCATGCAGGAGTTTGTCTTTGACGGTGTGTTCTCACATGCTTCAGCATCTTTGCCGCAGACTTTCATGTGGTACGGAGAAGGCGTTTTCCAGAAAAACCTCCACCCACTTCTTCTACGTTAAGTCCCAATGCCACACCAAAGGCCAAAGACATCTGGTGACACTCTAATGAGGAGCTCAAAGGCCTGCAGCTTCCCATCAGGAAGTAAAGTCTAAAGTCTGTGATTAAAACTCTGGGAAAATCAACTTTTTTTTTCTTATTCTTTAAATAAATTTGACTAATATGTGTAAAAAATAGCGGTTAGGCCCTATTTGACCCCCCGTCCTGTGTGCAATGTTTATGTATCCTGTCATGTCAGTGTCTGTTGCAGCCAGTGCTCCTATACTGAAACAATGCTTAATTTTTTGTTAGTTTACAGAAATTCTTCATTCAGAAATGTGCATCGTGTAACTCAACACTCCGTCGATCTGCGAGACACGGCCACAAAATCGACTAATTATGGAGGAGGTGTCTCAGTTGATGTTGGACTCAAGTGGTGCAACAAATTTGCAAGGACTTACAAGAGACATGCAGTCAGCCGGCTGCTTCTGGGGCCATATTTTGCCAAGTCGGTAATCCAGCCAAGATGTGAGACAGATTGTCCAAGGTATTTTGCTGGCAGCTGGCAGTTCGACAAAATACATAATCATAATACACGAGATGTATTAAATAAAACATTGTCAGGGCAGCAGAATGTGGATGTTTGTATCTTGTACTCGAGGGCAGCTACACTAAATCCTTCATTGTCACTGAACATGGTTTGCTTTTTTTTTCCTTTTTTTTTTTTGCCTAAAACTGAATAACTTCACAGTGTGTTTGCCACTCTTTATCCCAGTCCCATTCCTCTTGGACCGCAAAGTCATCCCAGCCTCTGCCATGTGCTGAAAACCCCTCTCATCTCTCAAGAATTACTCACATCACTCTCAAACCACTGAGTCACCGCTTACTCTGTTTGCTCTTACTTGTTTTATCCCCTCCTGTCCCTTCCTTTATTCTCCATGTCTTTATCCAGTTTCCCTTCCACGATCAGGCTTTGCTAACATATGCATTGTACTGTTTGCTGATAGGCTGATGAGCTTGGGAAAAGGGTAATTATGTTATTGCAGTGACTGTGTTGTGCAGACTTGTGTGGTCGCTGTCCCCATTTAACCTGACCTGAGGTTTTTGAAGGTGGGTTAGCAGAGGCGTAGCATGGTTTCAGTGACTGTCCCAAAGCCAAAATGATAAAAGTGATCGTTAACTTAATCCTTTGAATTTACACGTACAGAGCCCCCTCACAAATATCCCACAAGCCCCATTCATCTTTTATGAGTAAAACAAAGAGAGATGATGTGAAAGAAGAGACGTTTGGATAATTACAGGTGCTTAGGGAGTGTGTGCTCATGTGATCTGACAAAAGAAGGTGGCAGGAAGTTTGAGGCCGCTAATTGTGCTAAAATTGCTCCTCAGAGACCACATGATGACAGCAGGAAACACCCGACGCTTGACTCAGACACGCACACGCACTGAGCAGATTACCGAGTCTGACTTCAAGATTACCGAGACTGCACAGAAGCTGAAACATGCTCATTTCCTAGTCTTACTGTCGACCTGTTGAGTTTGTAGCCTTTCTTACACACACTCAAGAACACACACACACACACACACACACACACACACACACACACACACACACACACATACTGCAGCGCAGCAGTGAAAAGCCAGCCCAGCATGTTATCTCAGCACCTTGGCTCTCACCAGAGCACCACATCATTAAAAACCCATGAGCCATTTTTCAGTCTTTTTCTTTTTTTTTCTTTCACAAATGGTTGTCAGAGCAGAACGCTGCAGACCTGACCTCACTCTGAGCCAGGAGGCTGAATTATGTATGGGCAGTGGGCACCCTGGGATGACATCATTCAAGAGGGTCCTCTGGAGGGAGCCCACGTCACGGCTGGTTCCAGCTCCACGCTAATGCTGTGAAACGTAATAACAAATGTGCCCCAGATTAGAGTTCTGCTACCCAGCCCAACCTGACAGGTGTGAGGTTTCAGGTTGGGTTCAAGTTTAGTTAGAATGGGTAATTTAGAGCAATGAGCCAATGTGCTGCACGAGTCTGGAGAGCTTATGGACAGTATGAATAGAAGAGAGCAAAAGACTCCCAATCTGCAACCACGCGAGCGACTCTGAGGCTGTTCGCAGGCAGAGTGAGGGTTTAGGCTAAATGCTAACATCCGCGCTGAGACGTGTTCTCAATGTGACATACAAATATTTGCTAATCAGCACTAAAACACAGTACAGCTGCAGGTGATGGGAGTGTCATTAATGACCTTATGATTGCGCAAAAGTGTCAATTCAAAAGTTATTACAGTTCATTTTGAGAGTAACATGAAGGTCTGAACTAAATTTCATGTCAATCCATCCATTCGCATGGCTGAAAATACAACCTCAGGGGGTCTTGGGTTCAGTTTGGGACTCAAATGTGGCCAATCAGGTTCAGTCTTTCGTTGAGATGCACTGAAAGCTTCAGATTCTGAGACACGCAAAGAGGATGGATATCTATCTGAAACTTGATGCATCGTGAATAACGTGAAATTAAACACAACAAAATAGGTGGTTACTAGCCTCGGTTTAGCGGTTTGACCAAGTTGACAGTCACTGAGCTTACTGCAGGAGTTAACGGTACAAATTGTACTAAAGTCGTGAGTTTATTCTAAACATTAATACATACATGCATGTAAAAACTTCCAGGGAGGCGCCCCCTGCTGGAAATGCGTTCCTGCATGCACGGCTGCTGCATGGATCTTTCTTTAAATAGTCTTGGCTGATTGCAGCTCCAGATGGGATGTGAAGTGGTCATTTGAATGGATATCCTGTTCTCATTACTCTGAAGATCCAATAAATGTCTGCGTGGTGTCTGTGGCCCTTCGCGGCATGTAATTAAATCTTGAGTTTGTCAGTGAAACCTCCACAACTCTCCGTAGATTCCCCAGAGATTGTGTGCAGCTTCGGATCAACCCCACAATGGTTTTCCAGTTCTGTGAAGAAGAAAGCGGAGGCTGCATTCCCGTGTGGTTTATTGGTTTTATTGGACGTGGAGGATTTTTTACCTCTCACTTGTATAGATGCACATCTCCATATTTAGTGTTTAATTCTTATGGAAATGCAAAACTTGGATATTTTGTTTTGTTTGCAACAAAACGTTAATATAGCTGTGCTGGAAACATTTGGATTTCATGCTTTTATTTTCAACAATTGTGGAAAACTTGAATACTGTACTTGTACTCCATCTTATTTAGAGGCTAGTACAACTTTTTCTGTCGACCATTAGGTGCAGTTTACCTGAGCCTTTTTATCAAACTTAAAACCTGCTGCAGCTGGAAACACTGAGTCTGAACCATAAAGTGAATGTGCTATGAAACCAAAACAAAGTGCTGAAAGAGGCTGAAATGCCCCGTAGAGATGAGGGGAGCTGCAGAGTTCGGGGATAATTCTGCAGGTTCATCACTACATGCACTTTAAGTGAATGGTTAACCAGTTTTTCACTTCCAGAAATAAAACTATACACAATAATAAGGGTCCAGAAACGCCTCTTATAGCTGCTGTGTTTTCAGTTTTACGCACATAAATATCACAGAGTGTGTTTCCGTCCTTGCTGTGAGGATCCAGTGCTCTGATAGAAGAAACAAGAGTGACTCACAACAAGTTTTTATACTGATGTGGACGGGTGTAACTTCTCCACTATGACTCACCCTCATTGAGCAACGTTACAACCTGGAGGTCAAAGGAGGCATGTGCACAACATAATGTTATAATGATGGTGATTACGGGCATATTATAAAGGAAATGACTCACCTGACATGTTTACAGCTGTGTGTGTGCAGTGATTCAGTCTTTCCATCTTGAAATTGTTGTTTTTCCATCATGCTTTTTCAAAATCTGATGTGAATCATTGTTCCAAAGCTCCCTAAGATCACAGTCAAATCCACATTTACATACACTATAATTAGATGAGTGCAGGAGACTGCTGGGTACAGTGGGTGGACGCTGGCTTTCACAGCCATACCAGCCTGTTGTGCAGTGGGTTTGTTGTTGTGTTTTCCACTTCAGCTGCTGCAGCGTGACATTTTTGTCTCTGCTTCTCGAGATGTTTCAGTCTACTGTCATTCAGACATTCAAGCCTGTATCTCACACAAAATAAAAGATATGATCAAAAAAGGCACGACAGCCTCTCGAGGCCAAAAACGCAAGAAAGGCATAATGATTCAGAGCGAATGGATCACAAACGCTGTGTGCTCATCTTCAGCACTCACCAGGAGAGCGTTGGTGTATCCGAATGGGCAACAACACAGCTCCCTGCCACAGCCACTGCAACCCAGCTAATTTCATCACATATTGAAATAACAACTTAAAGAAATAATTATTGTAGCCACTTCTAATTAGATCACGCCCTAAACATTGCTCATTTGCCCAGACCGGATAAACACACTGACTGATGCCTCAAGAGATGTAGACTGCCGTTCAGGGAGTTCAGATCAGCAGTAAAATTACAGTAGCTGCAGCATCGTTTCAGTTGGTGTGGTTTCTGTGGTTGCCAGGGTCATACAGTGAGCCACAGCGGCCAGAGTTCAGCCATCATCAGCTCAGATGGAAGCAGCAAACAGTGTGAGTTCACCAGAGCAGCCGCCAGCCTCTCCTCTGCTGCTGCCGCCTACCTCGGCTGCACGGCTTCCGTCCGCTGACTCTGGAAACCACGCACACTGTCTGCAAATACTCTCAGACTGTCAAGCATCAGTTCAGCCATTTGATGCACATAGCTCACACTGGGTCCAGCGTGCAGACAGAGGTAGTCAAGGCAGAGTGGTGGCACATTGAAGCACATTATATTACGCAATCCTAGAAAATATTTCATGTATTGTTACACATAAACATACAGGTATGTTTTCTAGAGCACCTACAAACAAATGAATGAGAGATGAGTGAGCTGAAAAGAAAAAAGAAAGATGTGATAGAATACCCAGAACAAAAGTCCACTAGTGTCACTCAGTAACGTGCCATAAAGCCTGATTATATGATCTATGTGTGCTCAAAGAAAGTTATCTGCAGCAGTGCAGGGGAACCTGGACGGACAGAAGTGACGTGCAGGACAGATGAAGGCGCCGTGGCAATGCATTACTTATGAGATGAGTCACGGCGTCACTGTGTGGAAGCTGCGTGAGAGGCTCGGCGGGGACTCTGAGCATGAGATCTGCAGCATTTCATGAGCCCGTTTCCACCTCACATGCATGAAGAATTCTACCTGAACACACACAAGACATGAAGTTCTGCTGCTCATCACTGACGCACACATTCTGTTTGAGAACAATGTTCATGACTCCAACAACACATATATGTTCCTCTACACACACAGAGCACACACTGTTTTAATTAACTCTTTCTCTGAAGCCGCTCTGACTCATTCAGTGTATTACGCAACTTCCCATAAACCCGTGATCTCCTTAAATATAATCCTATTCCAGCCCTCTGCGTGAATGGATCCATTTGTTTCCCTTCATATATTCCTAGAGAACAAAAAAATGTGCGTGTTTTAAATCGCAGACTGGTTTTTCAGAGAGAGTCAGAGAAGTGTCGGAGCATCCCTCAACTCTGCGGCTCTTCTGACTTAAATGAGAAACACCTGGAAAACAGTTGCATTCTGCAGCCACATGGTGTCATGAGCAGAGTGGCCAACGTGTTGGTTTCCTCAGCCTCAACCTGATGGCCGTCTGACACTTACTTTACCAGACTCAAGGTAGCAGGGATTCCTGTGATTCAGGCTTCAGTTCAAGTCATCAAATTCCCACCCACCTCCTTCTGCCTCTAATAGACGTATTTTCGGTCATCAGATGGTGAGAAGTTTTTCCAGTTGCTGGTGAAAAAACAAGGTGTCGCAACGACGAATCCACCATCATGTTGCAGCAATGTGTCATTTTGGCAGAGGCACCGTTGCTTTTATCTAAGACATAAACACACAACTTTGCACTGCAGAGTTGGGTCAGAAGAGATAAAAAGGAAAATTTATTTGTTTGTTCCTGCAGCTGCGAAGGAGCATCGTCCAACATGGAATTAGAAAGTCTACTCAATATGAAATGAACGCTTGCATGGCAGTAAAGTGCTGAGATAAAAGTGAACTTCTTCAAATAAAAATACATAAAGTTTTAGATTTTCAACGCTTATACTGAAACGCCAACATGTACAGTATCAGGATTGTAGAAAATGCATCATTTCTCCTGCCTGTACTGGGAAATCTGGCGACTCACGCCTCCTTTCACAACATCAATATTTTAGGCACAAGCCTCTGCTTCCGCTCGGCAGTGATGCCGCGTTGAGTCAGATGTTTGACTTCAGCAGTCTTAGATCACTTCGCAAGGGGTGGGAGAGGGGTTAAATTAGGTCAGTGAAGGCAGCACAGAAAACTGTTACGCTCCTGCGTGAGAGACGGCGTTCTTTTCCTCACTGTTCTACGTAAAACGAAAGTATGTAACTGTGAAGGTTTAGTGTGGACGGAGGGTCAAACAGAGTAAAAACATCTTCAGATTTAGCCACTAAAGTGACAAAATCCCTCTTGTGATTTACGACAGTCCTATTTAAAGGCCGCAGGAAGCTGGCGTTTAACGTTACGGCCTGGAAGGACAGTTTTCCTCGGTCGAGTGACGACTCATCCCCCAGGCGTTAAATGTGGCCTTGTTTTATGACCCCGTTAGCGATGATATTCGTGGTCTGTGGCAGCCATCTTCCTCCGCCAGCGTGTGATAACCCGACAGGTATGTTACAAAGAGTGAACGTCTCAGTCATTTGCATGTGTGAATAAATAAATTAGACCCTCAAATTACTTCATTTGATTAATTGAATGAATGGTAAATGATTAATTTGAGGGAATAAATAACTCATTATTGTGCATTTTCATCGTCACACGTCATTGTGTTGCTGCTGTGTGGTCGCTGGTGAGACTCAAAAGAGTTCAAAAGTCACTGAGACTTTGCCCAAAGGATGAGCCTGTAATCTGCTGCTAATCAGGTGTGTGTGAGGAGGCTCCACCCCCCAACATGGTGACCTTCTGAACTTCCTGTTAGGACGAGGTCAGACTCTTCGCTGTTTACCAGGATACACAGGAATTTTTACAACATGAAAGGCCTGCTGGGAATTCCACAAGTGGCCCACTTCAAATGAGGGCTGTTCTGCTTTAAAGGGCCAAGCATGTGACCCCGGGCTCATGGGTCATGTAAATAAAGCTTTATGGCAGCCTGTGAGGAACAAGAATGTCAGCTTTTAAAGCACTTTGTGCAACACAGTTCTGCATGTTGTATTTGTTTGTTCTTTGGTGGCTTTTGGCTTTAGTTGATAATGTCTGTGGAGCACTTCAACAGGTGAAAGTATCAATAATATTTCTAAAGAAAGTTCTAAAGAAAGTTGTTTCTTCTTCTGAATAGATTATTTTTATCGGCTGAGGTTCACGTACCATGGCTAAAATTATTAGCTAATTGTTTCATGAAATGTTTAATTTGGTCATTAAAGGTTGGTTAAATTTAGGTGCAAACGTCACTTTGTTAGCTCACTGGCTTTGATTGAGGAAACGTGGTTTTGGGTTAAAATTACAAGCTTGTTAAGGTTAGAAAATCTTTGTCACTGGTTGTAATAACTGCGTGGTTAAGGTTAGCGAATGATCGTGGTTATGCTTAAAAGAAAACGTTGGCTCTGAGCAGGAAAAATGAAACGAAAAGCGATCAGCATATCTGACTCGGAAAAAGGCCTAATTTGGAAAATCCAAATGTATTGTGCCGTTTACATGAACAGGATGATATTCAGGATATTGTCATATTTGGAATAACAGTGGGCATGTTAACGTAGTCAGTGACGTTGGGTTTGTTTCCATCATGAAGGCCGAAATCTGTGTTCACTAACTGTATCTGGAGACCTGCGTTAAAGCTGGAGTGCAGAAGGAGGAGGTGGGTGGATAAACTGTTGTTTATCCAGAAGTATTTATAGCACAGACCACCCCCCTAAAACCACAAACTCACACTGAAATGATCTCCTCTCTCACCCTGAAGGAAAGTGAGTTCCTAAAATATTCTTTTAGGTCAGCGTCCCTTCAGGAAATGATTCATTTCATTAACTGTACTATTAAACAAACATTGTCGTAGCTATTTTCTGTAGATGCTACCTTAATGTGGCTTTTAATTCATAGTACAGTGACAAAGACGTACTGATTCAACCTTTTTAAAGGTCGTTGTGATGCTGAATTGCATTTTGTGTTGCTCGTATTATGTCCTCTGTGTAATTATTTGCCTCATAGTTTTAAAGTTTCCTCCACTCAAACGAAATCTTATACCTTAAACTGAGAGCTGGCAAACAGACACTCTGTTATGCAAACCCTCAGTGGGGGTAAAGAATTGGATTTTTAAATGCTGATGAGAATGTAACACACAGCACAGTAAAACATGCTTTGCTGTTGTGATGCTCCTTCCTGAATGGCAGCGTTTGTTGGGCGGTCATGTGAACTGTACTGGTTAAATTTGGCTTCCTCTCCGCATCCCATGACATCCTTTGAGGGCAGGCGGTCTGGGCCGGGAAGGAGGGGCTGCGGAGAAAACTAGCACACCACAAGTTCACTGATAAACATTTCTGATGGAGGACAAACTGACAACAGCGTCTCATGTTAACGCAGGCTGAACGCAGGGTTCAAATATCCGGAGCGGCCGTCCATATATTGACACTCATCAGTGTCAGGATGTGACGGCTGCCTGCTCGCTAACCTCTGAGTCAACACGCAAAGCGTCCTCATGACAGCGTGAACCACTGAGCTCTGTTCACATGACACATTCAGAGGGAGCGCATGCAACAAACGTATATGTGATGCATGTAGCACGCACTCACATGCACACACACAATTACAGTCAAGCACAGACTGGATTTCAGAAGAAGAATCGGTCGTACTGTTTTATACTGTAAGTTTGTTAAATCACAAACTGGAACTAGCTGGAGCTGTTTCTGGACAAACAACAGTTCATCCATCCACCCAGCCCCTCTGCTCAGCTTCTCCGGGTTAGTACAGTACATTTAGCAAATGAATGCTTTGATGACGTCTGTGTCATGTAGGTCCATGGAGCAGCGTGACGTGGCAGGAGAGTGTACGTGAACATGTGCACAAAACAAACAAAACTGGAACGCGTCACTCAACAGGTGACAAAATATTGGCCATCTTATGCGTCTTTATGAGAAATATTTTAGGTTCAGGCTTGATGTTAAGATTAAGATTAATATTTTGGAAGTTCGGATCAGAGTGTTGCCAACGGGCTCTAAGACGAAGGGTCAGAGTTCAGGATTGGGTTGCACCCCCCATTGTCCTTTGCTGAAAGCATGTAATCCCTCGTCGCAGTTCTGCTCATTGAGTGGGGAACCACCAACTATCCATTCACCAACTCCCTGAAAAGCCCGGTGAACTAAACCCTCCTTTCAGTTTTCTGGGCTTGCTGATCACTTATCACAGCAGAGGAGATTTCAAACACTCCGCTGTCGCCGCCGTCTGTGTCAGGTCCCAGCGGGTTACGCAACCCACGAACGTGGGTCCGCCCGGTGCAACGGATGTGGTGGCCTCTCTTAGCCGGGCCTTGGCATTCTCAGGTTACTGAGTGTGAGGGCGGACAGGTCCTTCTGTGTATCCCTTACACTTGCTCAGGCAGGCAGGAAGTTCCTGTTGACATGAATGAACTGGCCTTTCAATAATGCAGGAGGAGCTCAGGGGAGAACGGCTGCGTCTCCCCGAGGACCATTACCTCAGCAACTGTCCTGCTTATGCTGGCCCGGAAGCAGTGTGTGTGTGTGTGTGTGTGTGTGTGTGCGTGTGTGTGTGTGTGTGTGCGTGTGCGTGTGCGTGTGTGTGTGTGTTTGCGTGTGTGTGTGTGTGTGTGTCAGGAAGAGAGAGAAAGAAGAGGAGGAAGCAGAGTGCTGCTTGTTTTTTGTTAAGTGGATGCATTAGAGTGTGTCTGCGCTCTGTGTGTTCTCAGCTATGCTTACATCGACCACGTTCACTCACAAAGAGAGGAAGAATAACCTGACATTTCCACCTGGTGGGTATCCGTGTAGTTTCTCCATCGTCCAAGCATCTCCAATCCCCACCATTCGTGTTTTTGAAGCAGAGCGTTTTGCCTGCCGAGTTCTTCGTGTTTATTTGGTCATTTTTCATTGATCACTGTGTTCTGCTCTGGGTAAGTAGGCTTCATAGCTAAACGTTTTTTTGCTATTTTTGTCTATTTCAATTTTTTTTTTTTTTGTTGATTGTGATTAAGAGTCTGCACAAGGTGTTTTATTTTGAAAATTTACCAGATTCTCTAAACTGTTCCTGTGTCTGACTTCCTGTCTTGCTTGATCTGCTCTCTGCAGATTGACGCTTCCATCCAAAGCAGACTTGTGTGGCACGCTGAAAATATGTTCCTGTGGAATTGCACTCATTGACTAAAATGGCAGTGAACAGCTCTGTCATACCAGTCGCGGACCAAACGCTAACATTATGCAACCAGAGGAAATTAGGGGTACGAATAATCCAATGCTGCTGCGAGGTAATCTTTCATCTTGGCTGTTAAGCTGTGTTTAGCAAGAAAAGCGGAAAACAAACCAGCTGTTTGCTTCCTGTCCAGGACTGAGGACCTTTCTTCTTAGCATTAGCATTTAGAGGCTAAATGTCCAGATATTTCTCTCAGGAGTTAGTGGAGAGCTAAAGCCGAGTTAAAGCGAGGGTAAATAATTGAGAATAAATAAGTTGCTTAATGTATTATATTCTTTGTCGCTCGCTAGTTGTGTGAGTAGGTTCAGTCTGCTGTGCAACAGTTACAACTCGGTTTTAATGTGTAAACGTAACAGTTAAGTTCTAAATACATTGTAGTGTAATGCATGTTAATCTTCTAGAAATCATAACGAGACCACATTCTGGTTCTGATCAGGGTTGAGGTTAAACACTTGGCAGGTGGCGTTGAGCTCATTGAGGGTTGGAGAATGAACGGAAGCTTCTCACAGGTATAGTAAATCAATGTGTGCGCCAAAACACACGAACACGGTCAACTTGTGCGTTTCTGTGCGACTCAAACCTCCGACATCATGTTTTATCTCCCCAAAATATGACCCCTGCTCACATTTCCTCCAGCAGAGCGCACATCAAACTGACCTCATCCCAGCAGGGCCATTGTAACTGCTCCTTGTTATCTGACCAGACTAAACAAGCCAGACTATACAAACATTCTTGTTTGGTCATAAAAGCCCAGAGTGGAGCCTGTCCCCTCCTCTCAGCACAGCCTCCACACCACACCACTCCACACTCCTCAGCAGCCCTTTTGAAGTCGTCCCCCGCAGCTCTCCACCATTAGCCGGCCTCCCATCTGCTGTGCCAGAGCTACTTCATTACCAGCCCACCGCTGCTGCCATAATCGGAAAGGGAACAGCAGGTTAACGTAACCGTGGTGCTTCCTGAACCGAACCCCCCTCCCAACTCCCATTCCAGCTTCTTTAATTAGCTGTCGGCTGTTGGCTTTTATTGACCTAAAACATCCCTAAACCTTATTCCTCCACACCCCTCGCTAGCTCATTAAGCATCGCTAGAAGAACTGTAAAACTGTCCCCAAAGAACACGTTTCCAGATTACGTGTGATCAGTTGGTTCAGCCAGAAATAAATGTGACAGAAGCAAAAAAAATCCTTTAATAGTTGGAAGTACAGCCTTTTGTATTTGAAGTTATCACATGTCCTGTGAATGAAACGTCTTCCCTTTCTGTCTTTCTATGTGATTTCTCTCCTCTTGATCTTGGGCAGTGATTCGATGCATATCATTGTGCTTCTTATCACCTGTGAGAAAAAGACGCTCTAATCTCTTTAATCATCAGATTAATTTTACAAAACTGTTCAGTCATCAAGCTCCTGAATGTCTCGGCAACAGCTGTCATTTTAATGCAAACCTGACTGACGATTTCTTCCAGCCAATGAGCGACATGTGGGACATGGAAGAGCACGAGAAAAACGGCAGCATCGGCTGTTTGTTCAGACAGCTGTTTTCGTGCCAAAGCAGAAGGTGGTGTGATGTTCCTCAGCTGTACTGAACATCACAGTTTGTGTCCCAGTTCAGAGTCAACATGACCTTTTCTCAAACTTCATGAAGTATTTTTAGTTCCCTGGAGGTGTAGGCATGTTGTTACCTCTGCAGACTCATGGCACTGTCTGAAACCATCGCTGTGATCTTATGGCACTGCCTTCAGTATCATGTGTTTTTGGCATTATTAAATATTATTTATTTATAGACGGTGAACACACCAGAAAATGGAAAACCAGTGCTGATGCAGGAAATCGTTTTACTTCCGCTTGACCTCAGCGCTGTGTTTGATGCTGTTGATCATAATACTGTTATCAATAGATTAAATCAGTGTGTAGGTGTTTAAGTGACCTTAAATAGTCTGAGTCATATCTCTCAGATAAAGAATTTTCTGTTTCCGTTGGTAGTTATGTCTCATCTTCATCTCCACCGTTGTGTGGGGTGCCACAGGGATCTATTCTTGGTCCCCTTTGGTTTCTCTTCCATTAGAAACACATTCTAATGGGGTTTCCTATCACTGCTATGCTGACGAGACTTTTTGCATCGAAACTCAGACAAGACAGAGGAAATAATCTTTGACCCTGACCACCTAGCAAGCAGATTACAACCGTTTATTGGTCCACTTGCAACCAATATAAAATATTCGGCTGTAAATTTAGATATCACATCCGATTCATGACTGAACTTTGAGCTACATGTCAACAGTTTTATGAAATCCTATTACCAAAACTAAATCAGGTTTGTCTTTTCCTGACCGAGAAAGACTTTTCTAGCCTTTGTCTTTTCGCACCTGGACTATTACAACACACTTTTTACTCGCCATAGTCAGTCCTCAGTGGCTCGGCTTCAGCTAGTGCAGAATGCTGCTCCTCATATTTTAACAAAACACGATCGCAGGTCCCATACCAACTAAAATCTTGCCTCCCTTCAGTGGCTGCCAGTTAAATTCAGGACTGATTTTAAGACTCTTTTAGTAACTTTTCAAACTCAACGTGGTCTGGCCTGTCATGACTTTCTCTAACTTGCCCTCACTAGCTGTTCATAGGTCAAGATGCAGGATAATATTGACCAGGCTTTTGCCCTCTGGACCCCAAGGCTCTGGAATTCCTTACCTGAGCAGATTAAGCTTGCCAGCACATTACCTGTTTTTAAATCAGACTTAGACTTAGACTGTTTCTTTATTGGTCCCAATTTGGGAAATTATTCTCTCTACTAAATCAGTGCTTCATACGTACTTTTATAGGAAAGCCTTTTGTTGGTTTATTAGTCTGTCTGTATGTTGTTTTATTTTGTTCTGTTACCTTTTTTTAATGTATTTATTTCATTCTTGTGTATTTTACGAAGCACTCTGTAACTTTATTGGATAAGTGTTATAGAAGTAAAGTCACTGTTATTATTATATTACTAAAACTGACATTAAACAGATAAACTAGTGGATTCCTTTGTACAGTTCTGGTACATTTTAAATGTATGTTAATGTATACAAACTGGTCACCATTCACCAACATACAAAATCGTGTATTTGTCACTTGGTATGAGGGGGTATGTGAAGACTGTGTCGTATGTTGTACAGCTGATGAAGCTATTTTCAAGGAGAATTTGTGGTCTTTGATTTTGGGCTACATAAAAAACATATTTCACTTGACTGAAGCAACTTGGTTTGTCGTCCCCTCAAATTTAGCACAACACGAACAGAGACCTGAAGTTTCAAGTTGTGCAGTCATCATTAAAGAACACGAATGCTTCACTGGAGGGACATCTGTTTCCAAATCAGAAAGCGTTAGCCTACCACTCAGCTATCTAGCATCTGATATGCTGTTCCTGTCTTTTTAGCTTTTATATGAGGGTTGTAAACAGACAGATTGCCTCTGGCTTTACTGCTCCCCTCTCTCTCCCTCATTTAGTGACTTCCTCTGAGGGTGGCAGTAAAAAGAGCTTTGTTCCTCATTATTCCTCTGGTTTGTTGCAGCTCCAGACAGCAGGATCAAGTTGAGGTCAGCCAGGTCCTTGTTTGCATGTGAGTGGAGGTTAGCGTGTACCGCCTCTGCTGCTCCAGACCTCTGCGTGTAGATTTTACACAGATATCGGCTGATTAGAGAGATCGCATGCTGAGCTGCTTTGATGTCGGTTTCAAAGGTGAAAAGTATAGAACATTTACGCCGTGGAACAATGGGAGTGTCTTTGCTGCGAGTCCGTTTTATGGAGCTGGAAGCTGAGACTTCAAATGGAGTTTAAGTCAATGAGGTCAGCGCAGTGCTGTTGGGAATCACGGCTGTGGAGATCCAACTAAGATATGCAAAGCCATATTTATCTGTGTGTACAGTGTGTAAACAGGCTGCAAGCTGCTAGCATGTAACGTTAGATACTGTTACAAGAGCAGTTTGTGCACAGAAAACGCACTGCAGACGCAAAACAGCTTTTGTCTACGTTCCAACAATTTTGTCTACGTTCCAACTACTTCATCTTGTGCAACTCTTAAAATGTTAATAGCCTAAACTCAGTCCTAAATTATAAATTACCTTCAAACTTGGCTTTGTTTCAACTCAGGAATAGCTGATGCAACTCATTATGTGAACATCATTGTTATACAGTTTACTTACTTATTGTTTTCAGTTTTTTATTTCGCAGTTTGGTTACGTTTAGGCAAGAAAAGGATCAAATAGACCCTTCCACAACACTGAAAGGGTCACGCGTTAGAAAGGGTAAGATGGTAGAAACGTCCATGTAACATTTCCCGGAGTAACATAATTATGATGTTGCAGGAGAAACAAACACCAACTTGGCATTATCAGGTCGTGGCGTCATATCACAGATATACACTGAGAAGATATGCCGAGTGGTTGAGTACAGATGACACTGCTGCCTGACTCCTCTCTCCACCTCTGAATCATCACCACAGTGCAGAGCTATTCTCCTGTTTCAAGCACCCCTCCTGCGTCCACATTTAGACACACGAGTATTCTCTGCTGTATTTGTTAACTTAAGTGCACAATCAGTCTGTAAGTATGCATGATAACAGCGCTCTGACTGCATGTAATTAAATCACAAGTAAACATATGCTCCACAAATGATTCAAGCACCGCTTAGGCCAAATTTAGAACATCAAGTTTTGATTTCAGGACCCCTGTCGGTCCACTGAGTGGCATCTTTTAGTTATTTTTGTTTTCATTCAACAGTCTGGAGGAAATAAAGACAAACTTTCGCCTTTTCTTAGCCAAATGTCAACTGACAGCGTACTCCTCCCAAAGACATGAACACCCTGTTGACACCTGAGTCAAATTCGTGTTTTGTCCTTGTGACAAAAAGCATTCAGGACGAAGCATGAAAAGACGAGAGGAGGCACAAAGGGACGCTTCACACGTGACGATGTGGGAGTACACGCAAAATGTTCGTCAGTGCCAGGAACCATTCAGATCCTCTGGCCTGGCTGAGATCCAGAGACCTTCATTCAGCGCCTGGTGGCTCAGTGTGTGTGCCCGCATGTGTTTTTTTTTTTTTTTTAGTTTGTGTGTGTGTGTGTGTGTGTGTGTGTGTGTGTGTACATCAGAAACAGTGTGTATGATCGGGGGTTTGGGGCTCTTACTGGTTTCACTTTGTTTCACAGTGTGGACGGAGCTATGCTGAAGAGCTGCTTGACTTGCACCTTTTCGTGTGTGGGTGGTTCATTGTTTTTCTTTTGCAAAAGCGAATGTGAAAAAACACATATTCCTAAAAAAAAAAAAAAAAAAAAGAGAAAGCAGATCTACTGTTTGAGTTTACGGGAACGGGAGGTGTGATCGAGCAGGAAGAGAGTTCTGCTGCGTCAGTATGTGCGTGGATACGAGAAGGAAGGCACTTTTAAAATCAGCTTTCTGGAAGTGCGAAAATGGCTGTTCGGTGTGGACTGAGGAGTACGAGGGAGCAGGAATGTGTCAACACCTCTCTCCTCTGCCCGAGCCGTGAACCTCAGATCTGTGCGACATGGCGGCTGGCAGACCTCTCAGCGGCACGTCGCCAACCTGTCCACCTGCACTCCACACGTTCTTCTACCGAGGACCTCCTCTTCCTCCTCAAGCCTGCTCCTCCGTCACAACCTGTTTGTGCACAAAAATAATGAGCTCACGTGTGAGGAGGCTGACATGAGCGGTGTATATATATGAACTGTAGAAATAACACTGCGCAGTCCTGACAGGTAGTGTCTTGACGTTGCTGTAATTATTCTTTCAGCCAACCTGAGTCTATACTCGGTGAAAGCAGCTGATACTGTTTCATATCAAAAGATCCTGAAGTGTAGAAATGAACAAAGGCTTACTTCAGCCTCCATCTTAGCCTCTGAGATTTCTCTTTTTTTTTTTGACAACAATTCAAAAACTGATAATTTGGTGAAATAATTCCACTTGTACCATGACTACGACGTGCACTGACCGTCTGACTGTCACAAAGTGAATCGCATTAAACACAGCCTCTCTCTCAGACCCAAATGCAGTTAACTGAGGAAAGAATCAAAGGAAATCTCATCCATTCTTTTCTTATATTAAAACGTCTTATTGTACTTTGTTTTATTCTCAGTACAAATGAGCTGGAAACTAGAGGAAGCCCGGCTGATCAAAGGCTGGTCAAAGTTTTTCACTGGTGGCCGGGCAGCACCTGAGAAGCTTACTGTGCATCCAGTGATGGGAGGGAGGAGGGGGCTCACTTGGAGGGCCAGCAATTGTTTGAGGGTAGCTTTGCCCCCTCCCCTTAGCAGTGCCCCTGGCCATACTACATTATTAAACACATATATCACACTCACCTTGGCAATGGCTGGATCTGCTTCTCTGTGGTGAAGCATGTGATGTCAGACGGCGGTGATGATGATGACGATCAAGACTCTCCTTCACAAATTCTCCTTCTCAATGAGGTTTTAGCTTCTTAGCTGTTAGCTCGCTGACCATAAAAGCTGCCTGCAGGACACTGTCTTATGTTTGATTTGCCTCGCAGGGCCGTGTATGGCCCAGCGGCCGGAGGTTCCTCAGCCCGAAATGTGCTGTTAGGATCATTGGCAGCGGTGTGATGGGTGAAGATGTTTGTTCCCCTGAGGGAAATACAGTTTGTATTTGGCTGACTGCAACAAGCAAAATTCACACCTGAGACAAAAGATATAAACTACTTTTACAGTCAAGTTAGTTTACAGCAGTTTCCCATTATTGTTATCAATAATAGCACTAATAGTTACTATTTTCAGCCTTATCTGAGAAATTTATGGAGTGTAATAGAAGAACCGCGGGCCACATGTAACGGCACACCGTAAAGAATGGAAAGCACATCGAGTACAAACTTGTCCTTCCTCTTCTGCAGGACAGTTTTGACTCTCACAACATTAATCTTACTCCTCCATGTGTTACACAATGGGGAGGCTACGGCCTGTGGCTAATCTGGGTAAGAATGCAGACAGATGTATTAACAGCAGGAGGGAATGTACTTGCTGTCATGATATACAAACTGTAAAGAAGAACAGAGTTATGTCAGTCACTGCAGCCTCCGAGCGTGGCGAACCGAATCAGTGACGTGAGCTTTCCTGATTCAGGGACTGGGTGTGACCACATATGACTGATCCATCCACATGTCACACAAGTAGCTCAGACAGTACGGTGCAGTGCTGGAAGTAACAGGATAAAATATAGAAATCAGAGAATTTCGCAGCTGCTAGAGGCCATTTGTCTTTGATGGAGGTCAGCAGTCTCCACCTGCTTCCAATTTTGCATCAAGCTGAACTAAAATGCCTCTTAAAATAAACTCAATTCACAGAGTTGATCTTCTCATCTGACTCTAAAACTGCCGTTTCTTCAAGAATAAGCCCAGGACCACTGCTATCAGTGTACATCTCTTCATACACACCAGTCAGATACTATTTACTACGACTACTTAATCCCTCGACGTGGTAGAATTTACTGTATAACATGTTCCATGAACAAAAAATGGACCAGAGTCCTCTCTTTTATCTGCCCATCAGGATCTGCTCATTCTTTCCTTCTATCAGCAGAAGTCGACCTCTTTAACCCCACCGTGACCCCTGCCGCCCCCACCAGTGGCAGCCTGAATGAACCACAGGAAAAACGCCACCTCTCAGACTGCAGGAAGCCCCTGACCTTTACCCCCACCGCCTCCTTCAGGTTTTTTTTTTTTTCATTCCGGGAGGCGACGCTTTTCCACACCATTTGACCCGGGACCCTCGTCAGCACTCCGCTTACACAAGACCTGTGGCAGCGGTGCAGCCATCGCACCTCAACTGTTTCTCAAGTCAGGACTGTGTGTGTCTCATCAGGCTGTAACTTGCGATGTTCTTTTCCAAATATACCCTGAATTGTGAACGGTTATATCACAAATTGGCTGCGACAGATGATGCATGTGATTTCAGTTCTGAAGATTTGACTCCTGACCTGCAAACAAACCTTTTTAGCTGACACACATGGATTGAAATTAGCAGCCATGTTGTCTTCTCTGGACGCTGCATCCTTCAATAAAATGTAATATGCAAATTCTTTCTGCAGATGTAAGTTGTAGTTGAACTGAATGGACATTGCAGGTTGATGTGTTTGCATTCGTGTGTACTGTTCTTGTGTCGACGCATTAGGTTTGACTTTGCTGTTAGTGAGCAGCACACATCCACCCGAGACGACTGCTGCTGTCGTAAACACTGCTTGAACACAACGTCCTGTCGCTCAGAGCTGCTTCAATGACACATCACTGCTTGAACACACAGTGCCTGACCTCTGACCTTGCAGGTTACCAGATGTTCTCTCTGAGAGCCCCCGCACGCCACGCTAGCCTCAAACAACCGAGTGTTGAAGTCTGAAGGTTTGTAGGCTTGTGCATGTGGAGGAGAAACAATGAGTCAAAGGGTGAAATGCTGCCGTTGGTAGACTAAATAACCAGCCTTTCTCTTTTTTTTCCCTCTCACTGTCTCTGCTGCTGATTTGTCATGCATGAGTGTCTTAACAGACACTGACGAGGGTCGACTGGAGCAAACGGTGCCAGAGAGACGACAAAAACTACAAGCCAGGGTCAAAGATTCTCAACGGCAGTCCCGGCTCTGAGGTGGCTTTGAGTTGTCTGGTTGAGCATCTTGTTTTCTTTTCATTTACAAATGGCCCCTGTACTTTCTGATAACCTCCTTCAATTTAAGTCAGTTTCTCTCGCATTGTCATTTAACTTTCTCTCACAGTTGTAAATGCAAAAAAAGCAGGAGAAAGAAAAGGAACCTCGCCGGGGAGCAGGGAAGGGAGGAGGATGGAAGGAGACGGAGGAAGGAATGGAAAAACAGGGATTACTGGCCCGCATTGTCCCGCTGCTAATCCCTCCTCTACGCCACACAAAAACATTTGACACCTCTCAGTGGCTCGGCCCAACACTTCCAGTTCCTCCCACACACTCAGGGTTACACAAGCTCACACAACATGGAAGCTCACATTCACAGGCCCACAGATTCAAAGTGTTTCCTCACTCTGTCCACTCCGCTGTCAGACGGCATGAAATCTGCCCTCGGCTGGAGGCGGGGGTTCTCGTCTGTTACACCCCCGCTTCTCCTTCCTCCTTGCTTTCATCCATTCTCCATGGCTCCGCCCTCCTCTGGGGCCCCATAAGGCCTTTATGCAGATCGATGGCCTGTGGCTAGCCTGGAAGTAGGGTTATACAGAGTGCACCGTACTCACTGATGCAGGATTTTCAGGGATTTCATGAAAGGGGAATATTCAAATCTTTGTTAGAGCGCGGCTTCCTGTGTGGCTAACCAGCCCGTAACCCCTCTCATTCCTTATTTAAGAATCACATAATCCCAGTCGTGGATAAAATATTCAGAACTTTTACTTAAAGTTAACAAAAAGAAAAATGGATGAAATCATGTCATGCAATAAATGCACATTAAAAACGTGGTTTTAGTAGAAGTACACAAGGATTATAGTTAAATCTGTAATCTGTATTTTTTAAATTCCATAAAAATGCTAAAACCAACAATGAACCGATCCTACGAACACGTGACGTGGACGCTGGGTGTGACATATCTCATTCCCCTGGGCCACAGAGCTCCACTGCTGTCCACAAAGTATTAAAAAATAAATGAGGTACACTCGATCACCTGATCTGTACTATTCCACAGGAGAAAATAATGACCAAAAATCATGTTTTTATTCTGGTTTGAGCAACATTCTCAAGAAACTACAGCTGTTAAAGAAACAACATATTTGTCACCTGTTTGTACACATTTAGTGTTAAAACATTAAACCTCCTGCAAAGTATCAAAGGTACAAATACATCAGGCAGCAGAATAGTCAGTGATCTATTATTGTATTATGGGATTATCATTATTAATTCATTAACATGTAACATTAACATATCAATTTGTTTGATCTATAACAACCCATTGTGTCTAATTAACTGATCATAAATGTAAATTCTTAATCTGCAGAGTCAGTATTTATCTACAGCTGACGGATAAATGCAGCGGGGTAATCGTAGTACAGCAGTAAAAGTACTACAGGCTCTGCATTAAATGTACAGTAGTTGCTTTGTGCTGTGGGTTAAATGTGGCTTTTCTTCAACATTATATTTGTGGTTTCACAATGAAAAGATTTACTGACATTTTCTGTAAAATATTTCAAAAATTTTAACAAAATGCAATAGTTCACATGCATGAAGCTGGTTTGAAAGATGTTTAAGGCGTTTTTGTCGGCTGAGATGAATGTTTTGACAGAGCAGCCGAGCTTCCTGCCCGTTCCTCTCACTCTGTAATTAACGCCATCCAGCTTTTCTCACGTCTTCCTCGCGGGGCGGGGTGACTTCACAGGTGAGGTGTGAGCTCGCTGACCTTTTGACACGCGCTTTCCCCTCCTGCTCATTTGGAAAGAATTTATTTTCAGTTCCTTATTTCCTTTTCATTGCGCCTTTTTCCAGCGGTCCCGCCCCCTCGATGCCCCCTCCAGGGGCAGTTAAAGTGCAGCTGTCGCTCTCAGTCCTCTATTATCCGGCCCGAGGGGCTGAGCAGGGGCAGAGGAGGAAAGCGGTGGAAAAAAGAAAGGAAAGCATGGGATGATATTTTAGCATTTCTGGGAAGCCGTGGGTGTAGCCGTGGATTACTTGAACAGGTGTTACACTGATTTTTTTTTTTTTTTTTTCTCCCGTCCTCTCCTCCACTTCCTTAAGGAAAATAATTCAATAAAGTGAATATGCCATAAAAAAGTCCTACAGATGTTCTGTGAAAAGCAGAGAGCCGGACACTGAGCCTGCAGGGCTGGACAGCACATCAGTCATTTAGTGGAGCTTCGGTGTCATTCCTAACCTGCAGTGACATGAATGACAGCATTTTTTCACAGTTCAAAAAACAGTCTGTGTTAGATATGAGTGCGGCTCAGTATTGGCGGCTTTTGCAATACCTGAGCTTGATGCTGTGGACACAGAAAGCTTTGTGGTCCCTTTATATTAGAAGGTGAGCTTGTACTCTATTGCCTTGATGAAGTGTGGAAAGGTTCACCTGTTCACACACAATCTGAACTGGACGTGACTGATTTTCCTTCGGCTCCGTCGGTCATTGCTGCAACACAATCGCCAGAATGTGTTTTTGCAAACCAGGAATATGTTGAAACTTTGGGTTTGAGCGGCCTGCTGCTCGGCAGTCGCCTCACCAAGCTGTCACTCCGGCTTCATCCCGAGTAAACCGCTGATCTGAATTACGTCACTTTGATATTGATTGTATGTTGATAAATATGAAACTGAGGCTGCACTGGGCTGCATTTGTGACCATTTCTTTGTTCCTTAAATGGCCGTTATTTAAACCTGCTTAAATTACTCAGAAACTCTGCCACAAGCAGCACATCTGATCCTATTTTTGCAAGAAAACATGAGTGTGGGTGAAGTGGGTGATGCTGCAGAAGTAGTTTGAGAGGTTTTACATGGATGTTTTCAGTCTTTTATTTCCTCTGTTATATAAGAAAGGTGGTGACAGCAGGCTAACGTGGCCGATACTCACTCCGCTACCTTGACCAGGAGGAAAGCACCGCCATGTTAACTGATCTCTGCTCGGCCGTCTGTCTGTCGGCTCGCCCGCCATCCTATCCATCCCGCTCCTCAGGATCAATTTGGCTGAGTTGAACGGGGGGTCAAGGCAATTTAACACTCCTGCTGCATAGTAAAACAGGAGAGGAAGGGTCAGGGCCAGGCAGGTGGCGGTCAGTTTTGCGAAGGCTGTCTGCATTCCTGTGGGGGGGAGTGTTGGGTGAGCGAGGGTTGACAGGAAGTACAACACTGCCGCTGGTCAACATCATCGTAAGGCGGGTCGTTTCGTTTAGGTTTTTGTGTCTACGTGTCTTTGTACTTCTATCTCGTGGGGGCTGATTTTAAGGCTTTCAGAGTGAGTTTCCTCTTCAAAGGGCTGTTGGAGGGTTGAATAATCCGAAGTCTGGTGATTTTCTATATTGCCAACTAACAAGTATCGCTTGTGTGGCCAAAGCCTGACAGACTTTAGTCCTCTGCGCCATAGAGCTCCATTGTTGTCCACAAACTATTTAAAACACATCAATGAGCCACACTGTAGTACTGGATGACATGTTCCTTCGTTACCATGAATAAGAGCACTGTAGTTCACTCTGAGTGAATCCCACGTACACCTTCCTGCCACCAGAAATGCTCTCTATAGCACCAAATGTGTATTAATCCACCGCTGGAAATAGTTCCCAACAAAAGCGCCATTTACTTCTGTTTGAGGAGGGTTTGCTGAAAAGTACAGTGCCCAGTTTTTCAGGAAATTGCTAAGCCTTAAAAAAATACACACATTTGAACAGATTTCGGTCTTTGGTGGCAACGCATGTGCTTGTAGCTGTATTCTATAAATCTTGGTTTAACATTAAAGGCGGAATATTAAGCCAGTTCAGCCCTCGTAAGTATAGAAGTTCAGCAAACACTCCCTTTCATTTGGATGTGCTCATATGTTTGTAGGTTTAAAAGGTGCACTTCCAGTCTGTGTGTGTGTGTGTGTGATTATGTGTTCGCAGTTTGCGTGCGTATCTAAGTGTGTGTGTGTGTGTGTGTGTGTGTGTGTGTGTGTGTGTGTAATTTAGTCTGTAAATGTTAGTCATTACCGTCGGTCTCTAGGAACAGAGAAGGAAGGAAGTAATGCAACAACCAGCCTGCTTGGGTTTCATGGTAATCACCAGGCCAATTATGAGCAAGTCTGAACACACACATGCTCGCTCTACCAGCATCAAGCTGGGTTATGGTCTATTTCATTGTCTGTTGTCATGACAGTGGCTTTCCTCCTGTGTTTGCAGTTTTCCTCCCACGGTGTCACCAGATAATGTGCTTCGCTGAGTGAACCGCAGGTGGAGGTGGGGAGAGTTCACTTTCACCAATAAGTGAAGTCGATCAGCGGCTGTGAACGCGTGATGTCTGAGCCGGCGGTGTGACAGATGGCTCGGCCCACTTACTTCCCTTTTGCTGGATATTTATGACATTGTCATATGGCTGCTACGTGCCTGAGACGGCATCTGACTCAGTGTTCTCAGTTTGTCATTAACCAGATGTTTGACAGACACTGCGCATAGTTAAATACAAGAGCTGTGCTTCATAAAGGTAACTAATGGCTTTATCAGTGGTTTAAAAGATTTACTAATAGCTTAAAAGGCAGTGATAATCCATTAATAGGATTTTGTGCTACCAGGTTGGTTTGCTGGCGCAGCACCAAACATTGGAGGCACCTTCCTGTATAATGAATTAAAGGAATGGCTCACTGTTGGGCCCTGCAGCCTCCTTACTTCGTGGATGCAGTGCTGAAGTGCAAACTGTGGCACACAGCAGCAGTAATTCGCTGCTTTCATTCCCCCTAACATATTTCTTCATGGTGTTTTTTTTCTGTTATTTGATAACTCGTGTTACCGGAATCCTCTTTCCGTCAACATAATATAGCAGCAGTTTGCTAAATCTGCTCAAATCCCTCTTTGCTCGGAGGTTTAACATGTCTGGATTCCGGCGGAAGAGGCGAGCCGTCGACACAAAGAGGATATTGATTTCAGGACGTTTCCTCCTCTTACCTTTCACCTAAGTGTCACCCTGACAGACGGAGGCCCCACAGGCTCGGTGTCGGAGCTCAGCGTCAGAGTTCGCCTCGGTTACAAAGAAAAAACGGTAGGTCAGAGGTCGTGGAGTTCGCCTGCACGTCTGCCCGATGTGGATTCAGCTTAGGAATTTCTTCTTGTGAACAAACATTTGCGAAGGCGACTTTCAAAGTATTTCCGATCCAGCATTGTTAACATCCGCGTTCACCAGCGTGCAGTCTTCTTCTCGCCTGCCTTTGCTGGTGCAATGCAGCATACAGTGTCTGCACCTGTTGATCAGTGGAAGAGTGTGGCGTCGCTGCTGTCTGTGTGTGCATCATATACATGCAACTCCACAGGGAACCTTGAAGTAAGCATGCATCGAAAGGAAAATAACGTGTGTGACCATGTGCATCCACCATGATTGGACTTCATCTGTGCAGGTGTTTCCTCCTCCAGTAACGATCTGGACCGCAGCTTCATTCCTGTCCTGTAAAACGTGCCAAATTCCACCTGTTGTTTTGGGAGCTTTGAGCAACTAACAGTGAGGATTTGTACCAGAAGTCTGCAAGGAAGTGATGAAGTGAATATTACAAATGAATATTCTCCTCATTCATAAAGGAGAAGACATCTATGCTCACGGTAAATCACACTTCACATGTAGAGATTTAACTCAAGGTCCCGTGAGGAGGTTCATCCCCTCGTCCTTTGAATAGACCTTCTCGGTTCCATGGTCATCAGGTGCTTTCTTTTAAAGCACTCCCTGTTTTTTTCTGCTTAAGTGGTTCATAATTCAGACAAAAGATGAGGTCGTAACCAAGAAGCAGAAGACGCAGAGGCAGGACGAAGGGCGCTGGAGCAGCGAGTTAGCTCGTCCTTCAACTGGATGACTGCTGTTTGAAGAAGTCGTCCAGCGTCCGGCCTGTTCTCCACTGACTTTCTGTCAATTCTGCTTTCACACGGTGACTTAATCCCACACTTTAAAAAGCTGTAAACAGTGTGACAGCCACACTTCTGGGAGGTAGCAGCTTAATTCTTTATGTCTTCAAACATTTACGCCGAGACTCACAACATGAAGCTACTCGCCAAATGCGAAATAAGGCAAAACCACGAGCCCTGTGGTTGTGCAGCCTCCAGCACCCTCCTGTCACAGTTTACAGTGGTGGAACACACAACGCCGCGGCTATTCTGCCGCTCATACCATGACCACTTACCAACAAATGCATCAGCAATTAAAATAAATCATTTCAGTCATTCACATGCTGAAATGTAGATCCAGCTGCTTGTGTTCAGAGGCAACAGCTACCGTTGGTGTATGGTGATGTCCAGATTCATGCAAATATCAAAGGATCTGTTTCATCTACTTTTTTCTCCAGGATTAGCCAACCCTCACGGCTCCTTATCCACAGTTTAACACGGGTTCATTAATGTAGACCTGTGAACAAACAACATCTGCTCACTGGGAATAATGAACACCTGCCAGCCAATCAGAATAAAGAGTTCTCAGTGGCAAAAATCATGAGCATGTAAGCTGTAATAATAATAATAATTCACTTTTTTTATTGGAGTCTTTGTTTATAACTTTTGGGAGCAGGACCTACCTGATGGGTAACCTTGTGAACGTGCTCTGCATTTATGTCCAGTGTTATTTCAAGTGTACTGCAGAGCAGTACATTGTTTCTGTTAGGGGAAGTACTATGGATACTACACTTGTTATGTGTGCTCTTACAAACAGATTCCATTGTTCGCGTCCTCGCCTGCGTACATTGTGTACTGGGAGGAACAAAAAGTGTTCAGAGGGCCAAAATATTCAAGAAAGTTATTGTTAATGTTGAGATCACACCATAAAAAGGAGGCATTGGCCTCTCTGTAAGTCCCCTCAAGCTTTCTGCTATTGTGTTTTTTCATGTGTTTGCAGTCTGCTGCTGACCTGTCCTGATAGAACGCCCCCACTGGGCACATGGTGGGTGGGGTACGTACGGCGGACATGTTGCTGAATGAGGAAGTGTTTTATCTTTGGCGTGTAGGTGTGCTTAATGTGTCGCACGTTGCACCTCCATCCACCCCGACCACCTCCCTGTGAGTCCAGTGTGGTGCATAAATGCATTTCTTCATGCACTCAAACAAGCGTTCTCTGTGAACATAATGCACGCAGCGATTACGTTTGTCGGCTCCATAATAATGAATGTAAATTAGTTGTATACATACAGAATTGTTGGTTGGGGAACATCAACCTCGCTGACTTGCCCTTGAGCCAGACAGTGACCTCCAGGGCTTCTGCTGTGCATCTGACCGCGACCTCTGACCTTTCTCCTGCAGAAATCGATAATCAGACATTATGAAACGAGATGAGGAGTAAAGCTGAGTGTCGAGTGCCTCTGGGGGGGGGGGGGCACAGCCAGGGGAAACATTACATTAGACGCACTAAAATATTTACAAGCCTCTGTCGGCTCCTGAGCCTCCAGCTTTCATCAAGTGGCAGCGCTCCGCCATCCGGTGTGGCCCCCGCTGTTTGTTAATGGACTTCCTCCTCTGCTCTAACGGAGGGATGGCGGCTGTGTTTGTGCGCTCAAGGCGGTTTTTCAACAGAGGCTTTAAGGTTAGAGGTGGCTGCTTTAGGAAAATGAGGGACGAAATGGCCGTTTGATTCATTAAATCACAGTTGTTCTTGCGTTCCGTGGACGTCGTGTCGAGTTGTTTGCAGTAACTGCAAGAAAAATCTGCAGTAAAGGTATTAGGGGAAGCTGCAGAAACAGATAAATACACAGATTAAAAAAATAAATGGACGTTTATTTACACAGTGTGAAGAAAGTATATGAACTGGGTTAATGCCATATAAGGATTCATATCTTTGTCTTTGTTATTTTTAGACATAAACAGAAGGAAGGAAAGTCAATGTGCCTCAGTAGCTGTTAAAACTCTCAAGTTTTTCTTTAGGTGTGAAGATCTCAGAAGGTGATCTGGTGCTTTTTCAAAGTCCTCCTGACAGATTTACAGTGTGTGTACGCAATGAATGTCGCACACATACACTTAAATTAGACTTTCTGAAGAATGCACTAAGTACACTTTGTGGTATTTCTGTCGCCTTCAAGTATACTTAAGTGTACTTGAAGTGTAAATAGTTGCTAAATTAGTACAGCATTTTATGGACTTTAAGTGTACTGAAGTACACCAGAGAAAACCAGGATTCATGAGCACTCAAAACACACCTGCAGTACAATTGTACTTTATCACCAATGTGTTGGAAATCTACTTAAATATACTTCAAATGAAGTGAAATTAAAGTACACTTTAATTAAGCTAACAGGACTTAAAAATAAGTATTCTTTACATAAGTGTACTTTATTACTATCAGAAGTATTTGTAATTTAGTACACTTTTTAAAAGTATACGTAAGTACTATTCATATTTATAATACCACTTTAATGTTGCCAAATTAGGAACGATCTAAGTAGAACTTTATGAGATTATTTAGAAGTACACTTTTTAAAAGTACATGTTAAACATGCTTTAAATGAAGCACAAAAAGTAGAAGTGTACTTGGAACTTCAGTTATATTTCTAATACTTCTTTTTGACCGGGGGAGTGACAGGGAGCGTGCTGTGTGTCCATAAATGCTAATAGTTGTTTGTTGATCATTTGCATTGATTGACAGGTTATTGTCGTGTGATTGTACTCATTCTCCTGGATGTGATCGCCTGGTGTTTGTCACTGATCTTCAGCTCAGATCTAAATGTTATCTTAGAATAATAACAGTTCTTCTAACGATAAGAATCCCCAAAGAGGAACGCTCACCTGCTAACAGCTTCCATTCACCGCGTTCCTCCCATTCACAGGCAGCCAGCGAGGGCTCAGTCAGACCAAGGACAGCCTCTGTTTGTCTGGTGTCTTTCACTTTTCCATTTTAAGCTTCTGCTGGATAATGGTGGAAAATGATGCGGATGTATTTATTTATCTCGCCCCTGTTGGCCTGACAACAGAGACGCAAGACGATTCAAAGAAGGCGAACAAAGGGAGACGCACAGGTGTGTCTATATTTATCTCTTTTTCTCTGAGTGAGGGTAACATTAAACATGAGAATATTGATCTAAGATCGAAATAGAAGCAAGGTGAGTGGAAGTGGAAGAACGGCTCTGTCGCTGAGAATGGATTCCTCCTCGCTCCGTGAGAGCTGAAGTCGAGGGGCTCTTGAGTAAGACACCCACGCATGCATGACAGACAAATGAAGTGTTTACAGAAGCAGCGAGAAACCACCGCTGTGCACATTTCCTCAGTCTACCTGCTGTCTGCCTCTCGCTGTGTTCACGAACAGACGAAGCCACGCACACTCATATTCACACTCCGTTAACACTCATCGGTCTGTGGCGTCCAGCACAGTCCCGGAGTCATCGCTGATGAAGTGATGAAATCCAGTTTTTGATGCCGCTACCTTCCCTCAAGCTGCCCTGGTGAGTTTTATTTGAGGTAATGGTTCCCTGAATGCCTCATGATCGCCCACAGAGAATCAAAAAATGGCTCATTCTCGCCGTAGAGTTTATATATCGTCGAGTTTCTCCGTCTGACAAACGATTAAATCTTCAGAGTTCAAATGGCCTTCATTGATGTCATCGACCAAAGCATCTATCAGCGTTAGATTATCACCACATGATCATTCAAATGTGTTCCTGAGCTGTGAAAATGGGAGCATAAAACCCAGATGAGGAACATTTAGTAAGCTTTGGTGTCATGTGAAGAAAAACAGTGAATGTGACTTAACTCATAAGTCTCAGATGTTGTTGTGATAAAGCAGAAACATCCAGTGGAGTTGAGTTAGCGCAGCATTATGATGGGGTCGCTCGCACAGCAGCATCATTTCTGAGTAACATATTGTGTCTATTTTGGTCGATGTCAACAATCCTGTGAAATATTCTGTTTATCACACAATAGTTGGTGAAGAGTGCTGAAGTGCCTCTTCCTCCCACTGCCTCCCTTATTAGCTCTCTTTCCCCTGTTCTGTCGCTGGAGTGGCACAGTTGTGTTGGCAGTATTACTCATACCTGGGCTGGATCAACTGGGCAGGCAGGCCTGGATCTGCGTTAATCATCCACTTCCACTTCCTGTTCCTCAATGTGCCAGCAACCTGCCGTGGGCGGACGCTGATGACGGGAAATAACGCAGCCAAAGCAGCGAGAAACAGGAGGGAGCGCTTGACTAGGATGTTATTATAGTTTCACTAATATAAGGGTGGCAGGCTGGGAAGGGAAGCGCGGATGACTGAAGCCGCCACAGTGTGAGAACACACACACACACACACACACACACTTTAAGAGGAGTGCAGGTTTACTGATTCACATGAAGTGAGCTGGCAGGGACGGGAGCATCGGAGGGGGAGACGAGGAGACGGGACGGGATCCCGGAGACTGTCCGAAGCTCCCAACGACAACTTTTTTATTATTATTAACTCACTGAAATCAGCAAAAATGACAGCAGCCCATAACATTTCCACAACACAAGCACAGCAATAAATCTTAGAATAATTTGACAATATAATACAGTCAGTTTTGATCTTTCTGTGCCTCCTTTTTGTACTTTGCTGGCTGTAACAATTTAATTTCCCTGATTAATAAAGTTTTATCTTGTCGGAGAGTTAGATGAGAAGCCAGCAGCCAGTTAGCTTAGCTTAGCTTAGCTTAGCTTAGCTTAGCATAAAGACAGGACCCAGGGGAGTACCTGCCAACCACCATCTTTAAAGCTCACCTATCATCGCTTTATCGCTCCTGGTCGTCATGTGGCGATTCATGTTTTAACTTCAGAAAGTAGGCTGTATCTCTGCGTCTGTGGTGCGAGTGATAGTCAACCACAGGTGGATTATTTGTTGATGGATTCCTGCATCACCATCAGACTGACACCAGACAGGTGTTGGACACAACTGACACTATGCTGAAAGTGTAAATGAGACCAACAGAGTGAAAACAAAAAATGTGCATCAGTGAAGCAGGCCTGATAGCAGGTCTGTCTGTGTGGGCAGGCTGTGATGTCTGCTCGCCTTGTTCCTCTCATTTTGTCATTTTTAAAACAGCTTTTAAATCATAATGACTATTTATACTCCTCTCGAGTTGGCTGCGTGGGCTCGATGGAGACAGCGCGAATGATTCACAGCCTTTAGAGATCGCCTTTTGTCAACCAGCGCTTCACTTTCCCGTGGCGCTCCCTCTCTTTCTCTTTCTGTTTATCGCTCTCATATCTCGCTCCCAGTGTTTCTTTTCTCCAGCAGAGCAATAATAGAAAGATCTTGTAGCCGCTTCAGGTAGAGGCCGTGTGGGTGGAAGGACATGTTGACTCAAGGTTTAGACAGGAGCCAAAGATAGTTTTTGAAGGAAAGGTTTCATAAGTCTCCAGTCTGACTCACGATTAAAGTCAAAGAAACGAGTTACTGTGAGCTGCAGCACTGGCCTGGCCAATCAGGTCAGTGTGCTGCTTTAGTCTGAATTCACTCTGAAAACAAGCTCAGAAAAGACTTTCAGAATTTAGACTACTGGAGTTGAACAAATGGCTAATGAAAGATTAAACATTGATTAGATTAGACCTTTATTCCAGCTAAAATTCAGTTTCCATAGAGCCATGAAAACCAGTATTTCCACCTTGTGCAACAAACATGTCCATATCATAACGAAAATGTACCTTCAGAGTCAACGTGTGCTGCTGTACTGAATATGTTTTGTTGGTGCACACGTCTGCAAAATCCAAAATACAGGCATGAAAAGGTGTAGGACAGCAACACTGCAAGCCATCTGTGATAGTTACAGCCTCAAAGCAGTCGCTAACGTTAGCTTAGCCACTGAACGTGACCTCAGTCGCTGCTGCATAAAAACTACAGCTCCCATGAGGCCTTGGTAGTGCACAAATGACAAAGACTCATGGGATATGTTGTTTTATCTGAAATGACACCGAGGCCAACAGGGAACCCAGCACGTTAACGTCTCACACGCTAGCAAACGGGTGTTTATTTACACCTCCAGCAGACACAGGAAGACATTAGCATTTTTTTTAGCTCTGTTTGGGTCTCAACTCTGTCAACTCGTTGTCGGCTCTTGTTCTTGATTATGTTTTGGCTGCGTGACGTCTGTATCTACAGGCCTGTTAAAATCATAAATAATGCATCTTGGCTTAAATGTGACCATACAGCAGGTTTCTGAAAAAGAGTTTGCTTCTTCTGGATTCACAGAACTGGAACCAACAATTTCCCAATCAGCAGCCGCTCCTCCAACCATCCGAGCCGGTTCTGCCCGGACGCCTATAACGGTAAAAGCCTATTACGGTGTAGACCATGAAAATCGGATGTTTCCCCCATTGCTTTGCTGTAACTGGGACAGCTCACAGAAGCACGTGCAGCACTTGACAGCCAGCTATATCAGCACCTTGCAAATCCATCAGATTCGCACATGGATCACAGTGGGAGATGGGTGACGAGGGGGCTGCCAGGAGAGGAAGGTGGGTGTTGAGGCAATTCAAGAGCTGTGAATGGTCGAACTATTTCTGTCACTGGCAGGTGCTTTTAGGCAATCAGTAAAATTCAAAGTTTTAATACGAGGTCAGTGTTCATAGATTCATTATCTGACATGCACCTTCACCTGCTGACTGTGTTTTTGTCTTTAATACACCATGGAATAGCATTTTCCTGATACGTTTCTGCAGGATTTGGACTCAATAGCAGACACCCAGACTGGGAGGAAGGGAGGGTCAAATGGGAGTTTATTGAATGAATAATGAGTGGAGGCTCCAGCCACACTCTTAGCTGGGAAGTCAGCGGGGTGAGGCATGAGGTACTGAGGTGGAGAGCAGCTCACGGATACGCTGGAGTGCACAGAGCTCAGGTGGAGTGCTGTTCTAAATATTCACTTATACTAGCACTGACAAATGGCCAACTATACCACCGAGCAGCAGGAACAGTCTGCCAGCGAGCCCTCTGCAGCCCACAGTCTTTATGCTGTGCTTGATTGTGATGAGTCCCAGCTGTGTTGGAGCTCCTGAGCCACCTGGAGAACCACACCTCTGCCAAACGAGGACACACAGGAAACAAAGCCCCTCACCTCTGCACAGAGTTTCCCGAATCACCACATTTCCAAAAGGAAACAAGACAAAAATTACACAGAAAGAAGCTTTGTCTCAGTCGAATAATGAGAGTAGTAGCAAGAAAATGATTTTTTCGATCTGTAAAAGAAGCTGTCACACACGTCAAGCATGTGTGAAGAAATCTATTCAGATTTAACAAAGTGCTGAACAAAACCTCACGATTCAGACGCTCAGTGGAGGAGGAGCTCAGTGAGAGAGGAAGGCCACATGTGTTTGTACAAAATGTGCAGCAGTTAGAGGCCCTGTGTTCATGGGCACTGCGGCTCTCAGATCACCTCAGGACTCCCTGTGCTACCAAAGGGACTTCATGGAAAAACGCCTGAAAAAACCCCAACGCGTCACAGCTACAGCCTCACATGGAGTGAAAATGTCTTCAAACTAAAAAACTGACGATGAATTTAAACATAGATCACGTTAAAGGTCAAACATTAGTCTGAAATGCCTGCTTTCGTTCAGCACACAGACGCGCCGGTACCCAGATTTCCTTGAATATTGGACCACACGTGAGCCCCTGAAGGAAACGTTCCTGAACATTTCAGGGACAGGCGGCATGTGCGAACGGGCCTTTAGGTAGAGTCGTGATCGCACTGGGGAAAACAAACCGTCTCGCAGTGGAAACTGCGTGGGCTGACTGTGATAGAGAACATTGTATTGTACTGTATGCACACACACACACACACACACACACACACACACACACACACACAGGGAGAGAGCAAAACACTGAGTCCCAAAACAAAGCTCTTCATTCTGACGTTCCCCCCACTCCAGACATTCCTTCCCAGCATTCCTAAGGGCGTGGGTGGGGTCAGAGGTCCCAACCACACAAGTGATGGTTTTAACAGTGGGAAGCATGTTAATGAAACCTTCACACACGTCGACACTCCACACTTCTGAGGACGTTCGGTGATGCGATGCATTCGTTAACTCTCACCTCAATCTGATTCTCGCCCTGATTGTGTTGTAAGAGTTCCCCAAAAACTGGCGCAGGATGTGGCGTGTCGGCTTCCAGATTTGACAATCTGGCCAAACAAATGTGAAGGCAGGAAACAACAGCATGTCATGCACACGCTGGCGACAGGCAAACAGGTTTCACTCAGGAAACATGTGTTAGTCTGCAGGGGAGGACAGAGGAGAGGCTAAAAATGCACAAACGCCACACAGCTGATCTGGCAGAGCGTGAGCTGGGCAAATGGACAGGAAGCGAGCCAGGCTGCTGCAGAGATCAGGTGACCTACCAGAGCGGGAAACTGGAGGAGGGCGGAGAGGTGGTTGTCCAATCAAGTTTTATCTTTATCCATCAGGGCGTTTCACTTAACAAGGTGTGGGTGTGGTGAGTCTTCTGCCGTGAATCTAATCACCAGCTGACATTATTGCACATCTGCTCCAGACGTGTAAAATCTTAACAAATGTCATGTGACTTTGGATACACACATAAGTTAATAAAGGCAACACACACACTCACACACGTTCACTCTGATAGGATTTTTAAGTAGCAGACTGCCTGCTGTTCAATTAGGAGAAAATTTACAACATGTGTCAGCACACACATCTTTGCAACTTTCTCTGAGACACACACACACACACACACACACACACCCCTCCCATGCCCTCATCCCTCAGTTTCGCATAAACACAACACTTACACACATGATTCCAACTGCAGAAATCTTACTCACAAAAAAATAAACTTCTCTAACAAACCAAAAAGTGCCATGTTTGTTGGAGGTGGTGGTTTCACACACACACACACACACACACACACACACACTGGGGACTTTAGTTTTGTCCCCATAAGGAAGGAGAGTCCCACAACATGAGTAATACACACACACACACACACATTTTCTAATCTTAACCTCAGCAACCCCATTCATGAGAAGTGTTATGGGCTGGTAGTTTTGTGTGTGTGTGTGTGTGTGTCACTGTGTGCATAACAGCGTGTGTGATCTGCATGTGTGCAAATCCACCAACAGGAAGTGTTTGGGGGGTTTCGTTGTTTTTGTGAGCCGGTCCATCTGTTGCTTCCGACGAGGTTTTGGTCACAGTACGTTCTCTGAGCCGGATTAATAATCTGCAGAGAGAGAGAGAGGTGGAAAGTGTGATGGTGTAAGCGCTGAGATTGTGAGGATTGGCAGTGAAAACGATAGCATGGCTGGCATGCAAGAGAGTGTGTGTGCGAGCGTTTGGGGCCCTTCATGTCTGTGTGTTCTGAGCTTGTGCGTGTGTGTGTGTGTGGGTGTGTGTGTGTGTGTCTGCCTTTGCAGTTTTGGAACTTGTAACACGATCCATGAGGGCAACAGGAAATTGCTGGAGTGGATGAGGGGGAAGCAATGTGACATGAGACAGGTGGGTGGGGGGCACTGGGGGAGCTGATGAAGGGACGGATGGAGGAGGGGGTGGAGGCTGCTGTCAACACGCTGTCGCTCGAGGGTAAGAGGGACAGGAACCGTTAGCAGAGGATTAGCAGGCGCGCCAAGTTTAGCCCCACAACCCCTCGCCTTCATTTTCATGGCCAAAAAGCCGGAGGGAAGCGGGGCAGCCGCGCTCCACGGCGAGCCCGCAGCTGGATGTCATGTCCGCACTCGGCCACGCAGCGGATGTGGCATTTTCAACACGTCGGGATGCTACGTTTGCGACATGTGTCGGGAGAAATAAGCATGGAGCGGTTTCGTGTGGCGCAAAGTAACAGAAGCTGATTGATCGGCGCTTTGATCGGCGCCAAGAACTCAGCAAAGACTTGCCCAGGTGCTGATTTCAGACTTTTAAAAGTTACTTTCTGGCCCGTGTTCTGTTTTCCAACTAAAACTCCCCACGCGCTGGCAGCCTATCTGCTCCAACTGGAGGGCGGCGTTGTTAGCAAGCACCTGGAGTCGTGAGCTGCTACAAAAACTGAACAATCTCATTCTTCAGCCAAAATAGCAGCTGAGCTGTTATTATTCCAATATTCAGCATGGTGATATCTGGAGCTCACTTCTAATTGGCCCTTTTATACTCTACTGTGAAGAAATGTGCGAGTAGGAGGATAAAAGTTCTATCGATGTTACCACAACTCCCACTGGTGACAGCAGAGGTCAAAGGTGAAGTTACCTTGTGTTATCAGCATTATCTGTAACTCAGAGAAGAGACATAACTTATTAATCTTTTCAGCTAAGCAGTGTGGATTTCTACCTTTTCACTGCAGCTGCTTTTCCTGACTTTTCTGTCTGTCATGTCTTTTCTTAGCTTCGACGGCTTTCTCATATGAATCATCCGAAGAACTGAGCGGCGCTGACGTTCAGGGTTCACGTCTTCCTTCGCATTCGGCCATCTGTGACTGCAGTAAAAGCACTTCACGGATGACGGTCTTAAACCCAGAAAATGTTGTTTTATTGCTCTCCATTATAGCACATTGACAAAAACGACGCGTTGTTTCGGAGAAATGCTTCTGATCTCCGTGGATTTCAGAGGAGGATTGCGAACTGTGCTGAGGAGGAAGGGCAGTGCCGCTGTGCTTTATACTTAAAGGAATAAAACTCCCCTCAAAACGCAGACTGTCACTGTCACACTTCAGTTTTCTTACAGGTTGAACAGGATAGATGTAATTAGTGAGCTTTAGTGATGCTGTTACTCAGAACTGGACTAGCTCCAACCCCTTTTTTCAGCCTTCATGCTGACTTTAGCTCCACACTCTACTAAAGTAAGTGCCTTTCCCCAAAATTAAGAAAGAAATGAGTGGATCCACAGAAAGAATCTCTGTTGAGGACTCCTCTTCCTCCTCTCTCCATTTTGCTCCAAGCACTTTAAGTACACCTGAGCTGACAATAGCACTGCAAGACCAAGAAAGGAGCCCCGGTAAAAAGACTCCGGATCATCCAGCAAAGATGTTGAACCTGTCTTAGCTTTAGCCACAGTACAATGCACGGGCTCATCAAACACGTTGTTGGTAGATCATGTTGTAACATGAATGGAGTTTTTTTTTTTTATTTACCTCACTGACATCAAGAGACGAAGGTGTAAAATGGCGCCATGATAACACTCCAGAGAAATTTCATCAGTGTCATGCAATTATAAATCAAGTTTTGGCTTCTGATAATCCTTAAAACCGGATTGTATTTCATCCCCTCGGTTACACCTGCAGCCGCCCGCCAATGCAGACCCTTCCACTTTTTAATGCAGTGCTAATTTTAGCCTGAACGCCTGCTTATCTCCTCACTACTGTACATTCAACTCTGGGCATATCAGTCATCTGACCACATGTTCGCATGCCAACCCCCCTGAAGGCCCTCGCCATGACCCAGCCATACGTGCTTCCAGATCCCTGTATGGCCGGCCCTGTCACAGCAGCTATGTGATGAAGGTGCTGATGGGGTCTGCCAAACCCATCTACATGCCAGTCTAAAATTAGTCCTGGTAGTTTCCTGTGCCCTTTAATCCTGGGCTTTAAAACCACTAAAGGCCAAGCTGCAGACAGGAAGAACGGCCATGCGAGCCCCCGGGCGCTTGGCGTGCCGCGCATACCCCCGACGCTATCTGTCAATCCCAGTCCTGCCATGACATCACGGCGATCCGTTCTAAGAATAAGAGCTTCCCAGGCTTGGCTATAGTTAGGTTCAGGTTTGATGGACGATATCCGGGTGGCTGAAGCGACCCGTCCCTTCATCCGCAGGTTCACAGGTTTGATCCCCTGCAGCAGCCACTGAGTCCATATCTGTTACAGCGTCCTTGAACAAGACATTGAATTTCATGCTGTTCGGGGGGGAACCACTCCTGGCTGTGCTTTTACCTCTCAGATACTGAGTTTGATCTCAATAGACAATCTTCAATTCAATTAATTACACGTTGTGACTATTGAATGCCTTTTCTCTGCTTGGTCTTTCAATCTATTAGGACATGTAAAGGCCCCAAATTTGACATATTTCGATTTTATGTCACCAGATGTGTAAACTGGTTCTCAGAGAAAAGCAGGAAATCGTGCCTTGTAAACATGTTATCAAAATTCCCCAAAACTGACCCCTTCCAGTAGATAAAAAAACTCAATTTTAAGGTGCTGCTGCTCAAAGAACAGCTTAGAAAAATCGAACATCAGCCATCAGAAGTCCTAAAAACAGCCAGCTACCATATGAAAGGTGTCTGAGTGTAAACATACAGTGTTATGTTGGTACTGGTTCTACTGGATTCCATTATAAACGCAGCTCATCTCAAGGGCTATGGCTTCCATTTTTAGCCAAATAGCAACATAGCTGAGGGAACTGCTTTGTCCAGCACTTAGTGAAATATAAATAACTATGGGATGGACTGAATTGTGTACAGACATTCATGGTCTCACAGAGGATGACGCTTGTTATTGGTGAATTTTGCTGCTACAGTGGCGCAATTATAGCTTCCTTCTACCATTGAGATGGACCGGGGTGGATTAGTGGTGGGCAGGGATGTTCTCGCTCACTGGCTGTACAGTATGTCTGCATTAATCCTGTGATTAACTAACTCTTCCTTTAATTGAGTTCATCAAGCAGAACCCATGACTTTAAAAACCATGAAGCAGGCTGAAAACTTGAATGGTGATGCCACTAAATTATCAGCGTAAGATCTCAGAGACATTTGCTTGCCGGACTACTTGGCATGAAAGGATACAATGAAGACCACTGTACTGTATACATCAGTAGAGATTTCTAGCAATGCTACTCCTCTCTTCTCCAGATTTTTCCCCCAGTTATGCAAATTATTGAGGGCAACATGGAAAATGAAGACCTCCCTAAAAACAGCTTCATTCAGTGAGCTGGAACAAACACTGCTCAGTCCTGCATACACTCGTCTGTTTGAGCTGGACTGTAGGAGTCATACTATTATGAAATGATTACCCAGGAAATGGAAAATATCACCTGAACTGGAAAGTGGGCAAAGGTGCCAGCTCAACTCTGCGCGTTGGCACCCACTGAGACGCAGCAGCCTTTTTATAAATCATTTACGTCAGGACATGAGTGTGCAGGTTTAGCCCTTTATATTATCGCCAATGATTCACTTGCTTTGTTCAACCACAGTCGTTCCGGAGTTTATTTCTACTTTAAACCTAAAAAAGACGTGCCAGAGAGACCTTCAGTCGCTTTATTTTGACCTCTAATTGCTCATCATTAAACATATGATTCATAATGAATGCAATTCATTAATCTGCTTCTAGTTCGACAAGACATTTTTGAAGAAGACTTCACCTTTCTGCATCTACTGCATGTTAGCCTCTGTGTATGATGTGCATATTAAACTGAAAAGAGTCAAGCATTTGCTTTGTTCCATTATGAAGTAAATGCTGATTGCACAATGTAATGGCTCTAGAATAATGACACCATCAGCTTGTCGATTGGATCCCTATAAGCCTCACTCTGTCTGCCTCCAGGTGCCATCTTCTACTCCGTCCTCCACCCCGGCGCTCACCCCTGCTGGAGTTACTTTGCACGAAGCAATACTCAAACTGTTATCGCTCTGTGCAGAATTATGACATTTTAACTACCTCTTCAGTGAGCATGCTCCTTTCTCCTCTCTTATGTCCAAAGTGGTGCTGATGATTTCTGCAGATGGTCGTTTGGTCGTTTCTGAGCTCTGAGGAAAACGAAAGACGATCTGGTTGCCTTCGCGACAGCGTTGTCAACAATAATGTCACTTACAAACACTGGAAGGGGGGTTGAAAAGTGTGTTTCCAAAACAACAGAAATGGATGCTGAAAAGATGAATAAAAGCAGTGTTCACTCATACCTTCCATTGCCTGCTTCTTGTGTCAGTGCGGGACTGTTGGCCCTCGTGTTTTATGAAGCCCTCACTGAACTCTAAAGATGTCTCCTGTGTTGCCTGCAGATTCACAGATTAAAGCAACTCCTCACAGTTAATCACAGTGAAGCTGCTGCTTGTGTTGACTCACTTTTAACTCCAGTTTGAGGCCCTTACCCCATGACGAGCACATACATGCTGCGCACATCAAGGGCTTAGCAGACGACAAGGGAGCCGGTCTTCGAAAACCCCCTTTTATATTCAACTGATGCCCACTTTGATGCACGGAAATGCTTTGCTTGTCCCCAGAATTCACACACTCTGCTGCTGGCGTTGATCAGCATGTGTGGGAATGTGTGTGCAGAGCAGGCGGGTCTCGGCTGAGCTGTGAAGCAAGTCGCTGCTTGCGTGAGAACCCGACGCTCCTCCTCCTCCTCCTCCCTCTCCTGCACTGGGAGGATTATCTCCTCCTGGGCCTCCCGGTTTTTACAGGTACATGCTGCTGCGCTCACTATCAAATAACACCGTATCTGGGTACTTTCAGCTCCCTTTGATGGCTGAATGCAGAGGCCCCACCCTCAGGAAGCGAAGAGGGAGTGCTTGTGTGAACCCAAAGCCCTCGCCGCAAAGCGGCACCTGGAAAAACCAGTCGGGCTGTTTACACCGTGACTGGAATCACCTTGTACCTGTTGAGTAGCATTTTGCAGCTTGTGAATGATTGTTGCAGAGAACAGAGTGTGCGCGTTGCTTTGTTACACCGGCGCCATGTGACAGGACATGCTAATTCTCAACTGGAAACTTTAGGACATGTGTCGAGTGCCGTAGTTAATGAATAGCGAGAGCTTGGTGAACAGCTCCGTGATTCATGGCGAATGTTTTTGTTGTCGTGACTCGGCCTGCTGGTTAACACTCAACTGTACTGCGGGTGAGGAGACACTTACATAAACGTGTTACTGTGGACGCAGACCAAACACCAACAACCAACAAGTGTGTCAATGGAAGAACAGGCATGGAGAGCACAAAGTGTAGACAAAATAGCAATTTATTAATAACTTATCTTTTCTTTACATTCGTAAGAGAGGAGTGTGGAGCGGGTTGGCAGAGGTTACCAAGCGTCCTCTGGAAAGAGGCCTTCTCTGTGGAGGGGGCAACACGTTTTCTCTCATCTTGACAAATAAAAACTGCATTTCACAGAGTTTTCCCTGAAGAGGCGAGGGGAGCAAAGCCTCCTACTTTGTCCACATGACTTTAAACCCTTGTGCACAGATCAGGATTTCTCACATTAACCTTCAGAGATCCAGACAACGCATGTTGGGCCATCCTGACTCAAGCATGCGTTCACTGTCGTTGAAAAACTGCTCAAGGTTTGGTTGACTCTTTCTTGTGATAAATTAAAAAAAAAACCTCTGGGATGCTGCAGAGTTGAGAAAAATGGTGAATTTCTCTGAAGGCTAATGCGCAATAAAACCCTCTGAGCGCAAAAGTAAGGCAAACAACCAAGGTGACTTTGATTTGTGAGAGGGTGGGTGCAAACAAGGCCCGTCGGCTGTATTCACACGTAAAGCGATTATCAAATATATTACACATGTACACGTTTTTGCACAATTCTTAGAAAGCCTACTTGATTTTTGGCATAATCAACTTAAACATACTGATCAATATGCAATTTGTTTACTTAGATAAAAGTAGAATATGAAACAAAGAGAATCTTCAGTACCCACTTGTTGCAAAGGGGATATACTAGAGCAAGGCTTTTACTGTATTGTCTTTATATTAAGATATATACACAATGTATAAATGTTTGAAAAGACTCCACAAATGTAAAATCGAGTTCGGTATATGGTGTGCCTTTTAAAGCTGGGGTGCTTCAACCCCACACAGGCAAGTCTTCACAGAAGACAAAGGAGACGACGCTCCCTGACGTCTTGGGGGAACCAGTGCGAGACCCCAAAACAAACATAAAAAAAGGGTTTCGTTTTCAGATCTGTCCAGTTTGAACAATCACGTCTCTTTGGCACACCAGCCCAGGAGCTTTGAAGCATAACGTACAGCCGTTTCCTCAGACACAACGACAAAAAGAGAGAAAAGACCTCAGGAGTCCGACAGTGATATAGGGTTGAAGAAAGTATCTGCACTCTTTAAATGACTCTCCTTTCTGTCTCTGTCTCTTCTCATTCAGTCAACAGCAGCTGCGTCTTGGCCAGACAGCTTTGGCCCTCCAGTAACCACGTTCAGCAGCAGTCGCCTCAAACCAGCTGTATCAATAACGTCTAGAGCCCGGTCCCACGGCAGACGACGGAAAAAAGAAACTTTCTGCAGCGTTTCCAACAGGAGGCCCATGAAACCTCCAGCGAGGAGATGTGCGGTGCAGCGGCCCTCACGTGGACTCCAGGGGGTCCAGCTGGAAGACGTTGTGGTTGGTCGGGGTGGTGAAGTACAGCGGCTGGCTGGGCGCTGCGATGCGGTTGTCGCACGGGCTCTTCAGGCCCAGCGTGCGCTCAAAGTCCAGGAGCTGGCCCATGAAGTTGAAGTTGGGTGAGATGTTGGACTTTTTCATCTTGACGATGTCGTAGGCGTCGTTCATGGACAGGTTGAGCTTCTGCATCAGGTAGGCCACCGTTACAGTGACTGAGCGACTGATGCCGGCCAGGCAGTGGACCAGGACGCCGCACTTCTGGCCCCGAGCCTCATCTGGCAGAAAGAGAAGAGGGTGGAAATGTTCAAGAAGTGCACCGTGGATTTAGAGCGACACAGAAAAGTGTTTAAAAGGCTGCAAAAAGCGCTTTTTCATTCCAGATTAAAAGTTTTATGACCCGCTGGTTAAATATTTAGCCAATTAAATGTCAGGAAATCCATGGTGGTACCTTCGTTTTGTCCAACCAAGAGTCCAAAACCCCCCAAATATTCATTGTATCATGATACAGAAAAGAAAAGTGGCAGCTCCTCAGTGAAACAGCGAATATCTGGCATGTTCAGCAGTTTTAAGAGGCATTATTTGAACCTTTCAGACGCACTAGTCCTTCTACAAACCCCCTTCTGCACAGACAGAACAAAACCTGCGATAAACATCTGTGACATTTAAGTCAAGCTGTGCTGGAAGCTGGAGCGGGTCCAGAGAGGGAGAGCGGCGGAAGTTATTATCCCGGCTATCTCCCAGGCGTGTCAGTCAACAAACAGGGGCTGCGGCGGGAGCGCACATAAACAGAGCCCACATTCTTTCGTTTTTTGGCCTCGAGTAGCCGGCTGGGAAATTGACTATTACGGTCTATTAAACCATTCTTCCGCTCGCCAGGGTTACTCCGACAATGGTGCCATTTGGGCGTGTAAACGTAGGAGTCATGAGGGCACCCTGTCAAGGCGAACAGGATGTCAACAGGGCCTGTAAATGGCTCCTTTTGTAATGTGGAGGGAGGAAGGAGGGGGGCAATGCCATGTCCTAGATTACTTTCAATGCCACTTCCTTCCTGTTGCGCTCGAATTACCGCCCTCCCCTTGTTCACTCTCCCCATTCTCCTGTTTCAACGTCGCCCTTTGTGCTGCAATTACACAAGCCCCGGGACAAGAGATAGGCCAGGATGTATTCCATTGAAGTCAAATCCTTTGTGCAGAGTGCATTTTAGCCTGTGCACCATTAGAGGCGGACTTGTATTCCTCTGCCTCAACACAATGGCCTTAATCTGCCCGCTCTGTGTGTCCCTGCCTGATTGACTGATAAGATCACAGCCAGGGACACCTCATCTAATCTCAATTGCACAATAAGAACATAAGAACGTCTTGGCAGCGATAAGACATATCACATTAATAAGATTATGTCCCCGGTTATCTGGTTCTGCCCCTCCAATTTGTCTGCATGCATTCAAAAAACTTGCAGTGAGGGATTAAGTGAAGAGTGGTGAAATGATTAGTGGAATAATCAGCCGACAAGCTGCTTCCTGCTTTACAGGCGTGAGGATGTGCTGCTTTTCTCTTTTATAGGACTCAAATGTTTGAGTTTTGGGCTGTCGGTCAGACAAAAAAGCAATTTGAAGAGTCCCTCTGCACGTTTTATGGATGAATGACTCAAATACAACCATTTGCAGTTTAAGCTATAATAAAAAAAAGTATTGATTATTAGCAGCCCTGACAGTAAATGAACATGTAAACAACCCAGAGGCCTCCTGAGGTGAAGACTCTGCAGAAAGAGGAGCAGCAGCGTGTTATCAGCTCTGCAGGATGACTTACCAATGAAGCTGATGGCCTCGGGGAAGAACTGAGAGAGATTCTGGCTCCAGTGATCCGAGATCGGGATCTGCTTGTACTTAAACTCCCCCGCGTTCTCAAAGAGGTTGGGCAGGTTGGGAGTCACGTTGAGGATGTACTTGATGCCGTACTCCTCCAGCACGTCCAGGTTGGTGGAGTCCTTGGCGCAGCCCAGGTAGAGGTGCGGCAGGATCTCCACCGGGAAGGAGGGCTGCGGGTTGGACAGCGGGCTGCCGTCCGAGTCTGTGGCGCTGCTCGGGTCCCGGTCAATGTCCGACTCGATGTCCGAGGAGTCGGAGCTGATGCGCAGCCCGCCGAGGCCCAGCACCTGGGCGGTGGGGGAGCTGCTGTTGGAGGAGCCGTCCAGGTTGGTCTCGCACAGAGCCGGATACTCGGCCTGGAATTTACTGAAGCCACCTGGAAGATGTCACAAAAATCCAGTGAATACACGGCCGCTGTGTGAGCGCAAGACTGCCAGAAATATTCATCTTAACCTGTGATTCACACTCTGTCACTTTCCCTTCCTGAAAGCCAGACTGATTACAGCTCCACATAATGCGTTTTTTAGTGGGTTAATAGTCTACCCATTCAGGAAGAATTGCTTGATTATATTTGCGCTGTAAACATGCGAAGGCGCAGCTGCTTATGAATAGGATTTCACATGAAACGCCAGCTAAAGCGCCTCCTTCCGTCCCTGCGCAATAATCTGCGGCTGTGAATGAACAGCGGCGGCCGCGGGGCCCTAAAATGTGAATGAACCGCACTCACCCTCCAGATAATAGGCCTTGTAGCCTTCGTCCTTCATCCTCCTCAACAGCAAACCCAGCACGGAGCCCCCGTCCACGTTCTCGTTCCACTCCCGGCTGTACTCGTCGTACAGCACGATGGTGTCGGTCTTGCATCGGCGCACGAACTTCTCCCGGTCCTCGCCGTCGGAGAGCAGCGACCGCACGGGCAGGTTGCCCTTCTTGAGCCGGCGGAGCATGAGGCTCGGTATGGCCACGTTGATCGCCGTCTCGACGTGCGACGACTCGTAGAGCTCCTGGGCCCGGCAGTCCATCACAAGCAGGCCGTCCCTGCGCGTCTCCAGCTGCTCCCGGAGCCAGCCCACCGTCTTGCTGATCGCCATAACCGAGTCGAGCTGGACGACGGGCTTGAGCTTGTCAAGCATTTATAGGCAGGAGTCAAAAAATGAAAGATTTGAAAGAAGCGAGGTCTGGAGAGCCGGAGGTTTTCTGGCTGCAGCGAGAAGGAGGCGAGCAACCAAAAAAATCTGTCTGGGATCTCCTTTTAGTCCGCTGCTCGGAGGGCCCGCAGTCACAAAAGCGTCTGAGGGCAAAAAAAATACGAGAAAAGTGAAAAATCAGAGAAATCAGCTCTCACTCCGAGCCTCCTGCAATGCGCTGCGGGACGAGGCGCACCAGTCAAAACGCGTCTCCTTCACAGATTTCCCGGCTGCTCACACTGGCTGTCATTCATGCATCTGGCCGGAGAGCCCGTGTATTTATCAATGAGTCACACCGGCCCTGCGACGCGGCTGACGCTTCCGCTGCTCTTATATAACTCCACTGCTCCGAGTTCAGCTCCTCTTCCTCCTCTAGCCTCCTTTCTAGAGATCCAGAACAGGACGGTTGGGTAGAGGGTGCCTCTGGATCTGAACCATGCGGGTTACGCACGTATATTGGTGTGCGCGGATGCCGCCTGTCCCCCGCTGTCTGCGCTGTGAATAGACGCTCTGCGGGCTCTGGCTCGATGTGCTCTCTGCGGCGCCAGGCTGCTGAATGGCTACAAACGGGAGGCGTTTCATTGGATACATTATGCCGAGCGGCCAATCAGAGAAGCCCCAGCCGCGGTCGCCTTGGAAACGGGGGCCGGATGGAGCGGCCCGTGTTGATGAATTGTTAATGAGTTTGTCATTCACAAAAACGGAGAGGAATTTCCGCTCCGGATCAAGTGAGTGCAAACAAACAGAAGAACTGCGGGGAGAAGGAAGGAAGAGAGGGAGGGAGGGAGAGTGGCCTTTACTCAGACTGAGAGAGAGAGAGAAGGTTAAAGAGGAGCAGAAGAGCTGTGAGGCCATAATAATACAGGCTGAAGATAATGTGCTTCACAGGCTTCAGTCTGTCTGAACTTTCACAAAGTTCAACTTTAGACTTTTGCAACTTAAAGAAAATGTAAACTCACAATAAACTCCAGATAAAACATTAAACATCAGCTCCAAATGTGGAATAGTTCAGTCTTGTCTTAATAAATAAATAAAAACATTGGATTGAAAGTCTGATTGTGACTGAATAAAAACCTCCTGGAGGGTCAGAGGTCAGCCTGGCAACAACGGAGGCCTTCAGCTTCAACGGCCTCTCAGTGGGACGTCCTTCCTTTGACGACATCTCTATTATACCCTCTTGTCACTGGCTCCTGTAGCTTTATGTTGTGATGAGAAACTGGCTTTGGGTTCCGCGCTGTGTGTTTCAGTAGCTGCACAAACCTGCCAGACGCTCAGTGAGCTTTTACGCAGAACGCGCCAGAGCATCCTGAACTAAGAGGAGAACGCTGGTGCTCGTTTCAAGTCCAACCAGCCTCTAAATATTAAGGTAAAAAACAACAAACAGCAGGAGAGTCTTACGAAGACGCTGCTCGGGTTTTATTTTCGGTGTCTGTTTCAGATGTTTCTGTGCTGCTTTTTAATCTGCAGCATCTGAAATAAACACAGCTGAATAATACCGCTCTGAGACATTGTGAGCGCAGATATTTCTGGCTGTGCAGCCTTCAGTGGACTGAAGAGGGTCGTTTGTGTGGGCGGTGGTATATCAGTGTGTCACCCTCTCTTTCTCTCTCTCACACACTAACTAGACAAACCAGAGTATTCCTGTTCAACTGCAGGCTGTGGAAAGATTATCTTTTCATCCTGACATGTGCAGCTGATGTCTGTGATATTTACATTTAGTGGCTATAAATAAAATCCCTGTAATATTCCAGGATTTCTGTAGCCCAGTTCTTTCTTCACGAGGACACGTCCTGCACACGAACAGAGAACACAGGTGTGTCTGCGTTCACTCTGCGGTCCGAAGCGTTGGCATCGCTTCCCATCGTGTCTCCGGCATGTCCGCGTCCTTCACGCCCTTTTAACGCGGCCCATGCACAGTCACCGGGGGCGCTGATTGCTTCCCGTCGGCCTCCTCAATGGCCTCCACACCAAAACTAAATGCGTTTGCACAGTAAACAAAAGGAGCATTTCCACCGGTTGTGTTTTTAGCGCCTTCTGTGTCTCGCAGTCGACTGTAAAGTCACACAAAGGCTTTTAATTGATGACCTGTTGATTTAATATGCCTGTCCAGACCCAGGAGGTCTGATTAGCTTCAGACTGTAGGTCAAGGAAATGGGTTTCCTTCTACTACAATCATATATCAGTAAATATTACTGTTATTACTATATATAATTCTATGTATTATTATTGATGGTATTGTTATTGGTATTATTATAGTATTAGTATTAGCAGTGGTAGTATTCTATCATTCTGTTACTCTTATTCTTATTTCTTGATGTAAACTGTCGCATAACAGACGGTTGTGATTTACTGTTGCATATTATTTCATATATACTATTTATGGTTGATTTACATTGTCGTACAGCGCACATATTTTTACTTATTTCTTCCATTCTCTAAGCCATTCTTACGTCCTTTCTATTTTCATTACTGTTGGGAGCAACTGCAACGGACCCAACGTCCCCTCAGGGATCAATAAAGTGTTTTGATTGTGATTCTGAAAGCTGTCATCAGACGCCAGATGTACCCTGAGATATGGGAGAAAAGCAGAAAATGGTACAAAATCAAAAAAACTAAGCCAACTAGTGACTCAAATTTGTATGTGGCCAATATAACATCATTGTAAAAATCAACATGAAAAACACAAGAAAGCACATCCTGAAGGTGCGGCACTGAATTTGCTGTAAGAATAATGTTTTGTTTTTCAAAATGATGAGATAAAGCAGCGAGTCTGTCAGGAGGGTACAGGTCTGCAGCTGCGTTTGCAAAGCAGATTAGACAATACTTCACCAATACACCAAAAATCCTTTTCATTTCCTGTCTACAGCTACATCTGAGGTATTAGCTCTCTGGAGGAGTCCCACGTGGCTCTGCATCGCACTGTAACTCACACTCACAGACTGCATGGACCACTGACAGCCAGGTCAGAGTTTCCATCGTGGCTTCCTGTAAACCATATCTCATACAGTGAGTGTGGATTCACGTTAAAACCATTTCTGCCCAAATACAGACGTGTTTTGACAGCAGCCTCATTTCTGTGCTGCATCCCGTCTGTCTCACACCTCGGACACCAGATACGAGAGAGCATTGAGTCCACAGGACTTTATCAGTCACCTGACGACTTCCTGTGTGCCTGTAAACGTAGTGGAATGAAACGGTGGCGTGAAGTGAGCCGACTTTGTTCAGAGTCTGAAAATGCAGCTTGTACTTATAGTTTACATCAAGTGCATTAAAGGTCAGATATCCAGACTAACAGAAATAGATGTTCTGCGTCTCTTCTCAGCAGATGTGAGGACAGAAACGCGTTCGTTTTTGTTGCACTTCCACAATTACTTGTTCCATCTTCACAGACTGAAACCGAAGCTGCTATCTTATAGCTTTTCCTTTATGGATTTATTCATTCATTTTCAAGCCAGGAAGTCCACAAACAGAATAAAAGCAAACAATGGGGTTATAAAATTCAACTGATTGCTTTCAGCTGAGCAGCAGATGATTTAAAGGGAACCAATCGTTTAAGAGAAGACACTTAAATTGATGAGTTTGTTTTCATGTAGCTGCGATCTGAAAGGAACTCCTCTCATCGTGGTCAGCTCACCAGAACGTGGTGAACTAAAGTTTTGGCTTCAGACCGGCGACTGTCATAAATTATTAGGTTGTTTCACTTCCTGCCAAATACAAATATAGCTGCATTTCTTTCTGTCGCTCCCAAACACACACACACACACACACACACATGCTCTAATAGCAGACAACCTCCTTTCAGCCACTCGTCACCTCTTGGCTGCACGTCTGTCTGTGTGAACCCAGGATAAATGTCGACATTGTACGTTTCTGCAAACCATTGATGTGTTGCACCTTTTCCCGTCTTCAGGTTTAAACCATACGATTCCTCACATTTCACAGTTTTCAGTTTCATGTTGTCACAGCGCTGCGGTTCATGTCCGGTTAGGTTTAGGCACAAAAACCACTTGGTTAATGTCAGGAAACGATCATGTGTTGGATGAAAATACCCGGGTTCGTCGCCACAAGCATGGCTGGAAAATGTCCCACGTGTCATTACCGGTTTTCTTGTCACAGCCAGAGCTCGAATCGTCGTCTGCTGCTTCGCCTCGCCGTCACGCCACCACCTCCACCTCCTCCTGATGAGAAACTCTGCTCATATACATGCACCGCTAAGCTGAGCTACGTCACTTTGGTAGTGTAGAAACGTTGATATGATACATATGAAATGTGCGTATTTAACGTATTCAGACACCTGCAAGTCCAGCATTTTACGGGCCAGTGTCTCCGTGGTGTGTTAGCATTTGAAGTGTGCAGCGGCCCCAGTGTTAAGGTTGTCCCTTGGCCCCTGCAGAACGCCCCCCCGCCTCCCCCCAGCGTGACAGAAGTCCCTCTGAATGGAGCCAAGCTGTTTCTATTCACCTTCAAATGAATTCTGCTCTCTTTCACCAGCAGACGCTCCCTCCCTCACCGCCTCCTCCTCCCTGCTGCTCGCCCCATTCTTCTGCCTCTGTCTCTTTTTTTGCCCTTGGCCCCGTCTTTCCCTTCCTCTCTCACCCACTCTGTTTCACTTCTCTGTCTCTTTGTCCCTGTCATGAATTCTGCCATCACTCTCTGTACATTAAATACGTCTGTAATCACTTATTTGTGACTACACGCAAGGAAATGCAACATTTTCAATTAAACTTGCTTTGATCAGCCTGATGGAGGCGTCAAGTGTCGTAACGTGTCCACATAAATATGAAAGCACGGCCCACACCTGAAAAGGACCTACATCCTCTTGAGCGTTTTCACATTATTTACAGAAAGCTGTCTTCCACACTGAAATGCCAAACAATAGAAAACTGTACTTCAACTTTGTCTTTTGGCAGTAAAGCAACAAATTTGAGCTCCAAAGACATCTTGGTTACGCTTGAGGATGGCTCATTAGTGCTATGAATCAACAAAGGAACACATTATAGACCTTTCTGTTGTGAATGCATCTGTTAAACTGTTAAAATGTACCGAATTACAGATGATTGTTCAAGAGGTTTTCTCTGGAGAGCCTGTTCAGAAAGCAAAGATTTGGGCAAACTACCGCTGCAGTGAGGACGGAGGGTTAAAGCCAAAAGAAAATATGCATTTTCACATGTGCCTGGCCTAGTGTGGACCGAAGCCCTTTTTAAACAGAGGCTCTGCAACGCTGCCTTCAGGAAGAGACCCATCATTATGCCGGCTTTGCTTTTTCCCAAAGAACCAAACGTAACGCTGCTGCAGTGTGCGATCTGGATTTCACATATTTTACTAAAAATTCAAAACTACGCCAACTGTCAACTTCATTTGGTCCATGTCAAAACCCGTGGTATGACGCAGCCTGTCACCATGTGATTCATGTAAAAATATCTTCACAGGTAGCAGGTTATCTAATCATTGATTAATATCTCTGGTCTGATGATCTGTTGGCATGTTTACTGTTGCCTTATTCGGCCTGCCCGTGTTTGCGTCGTACTCCTGGAAAACCCCTGACCTTCCTCCTCTCTTTGTCCCTCTCTATTCATTTCCCACAGTGCTGCAGACTTACTGGATTTCACGTCCACTCTGTTGTGAATGAGTGACAGGTGTGTCGGAGGAGAGAACAAAAAGCAAAGTGTTGTTTTTCTCCTGTATCGCTTCTTAAAGTTTCACCTTTTCCTCTCCACGTTTTTGTCCTGTCTCACCCTTCCCTCCACGCATTTGCATTTCAATCGGCTCACATTTCCATACTGACTGACTTAATGATCGACTGAATGATTGAAGATGAGCTTCAATTAGCAGATGACCAGAAGCAAGGAGTTTAAAGGTCAGAGCCACATTATCTCTGCTTAATACCCTCTGCTTCATAGACTCCACTCTGCGACTGTCTTCATGGGACCAGAAACACTGAGGTTTCGGTCCTGGTGCGCTCTGCTCTTCTTTAAAACACACACACAGTCTCTCAAACGTCTTTAAATGTCTAAACATCACATCAAATTTCAGATCTAAATGTTCCCCGAGGGTGAGCAGCGACTCGTCCAAACTCAAATCAGACAGAGGATCATGGAGTCGAAGCTGTTTCATACTCTTAACCTCCATCTTTTCCAGGCTGCCCCCCCAACCCCACCCCCGACCCCACCCTCTCTTCTCATTCAGCAGCTAATCTTGTCCTCCTCCTTGTTTCTTTGCCACCGGCTGCTCGTCTCAGACGGGGAAATCCTTTGTCCTCAAACAAAGACTCACCACATGCACTAATCAGGTCTGGAGCTAGACCTGTCTGTGTGTGTGTGATAATGTGTGCATATGACACACGGGATTCAGGAAGTGAGTATGACTTATCATGGAATTTGTTGTGTGAGAACGACAGAGAGACAGACAGAGGCAGACAATGAGAGAGTGTCTGCACACATCGCTGCGTTGCAAAATCCTAAAGTTAGCACATGATGCACAGGAAGCGTGTTTGTGTTTGTGCTTGAAAGAGGAAGTGGGTGTTCAGTAAGAGCGGTGAACGATACCGTGAGTAAACACACGAAAAGAAGAGCAGGATTGTTTAGATTCCCCAACGTTATTCCAAATATCTCACCAGAAAGTTCTTCTGGTCTACATTTCCGCCTGGCGTGTGATCTGTATGTGGCTTGTCTGGATAGGGAGGAAAACATGCAGGTGCACGCCGAAAACAATGAATCACAATGGCACCAGATCAGCCAAACCAGATCTGGAGGTGATCTGGCACGTGATCGGATCTCATGTCAATGACATCTGCAGAGTTTGACCACATTCTCAAGGAAAAAATCTGCTAAATAAGTTAAAGTTCAGCCTCTTTATACTCGCTCCAGCTGCCCAGCAAAAAAGCTACTGTAAAGCCTTGTTTTTCCTCTGCAAAGGAAGAGAAGAAGAGTCTGTCCGCTACCATCGCCTCCCTCGACTCACCAGCTTTCTTGAAAAGTCAGGCAGCTCTCCCTGATTTGCATATTTGGATCAGATTACCAGGACAAATCCAGATTAAAGCATCACAGATACATTGTCTTATGAAAGACATATGACTATCAGCATGTATGTGTCAGATAGTTTAGGAACATAGTTTCTCCTGCAGGGAGTAAAACGTCTCACTAAGTAAAAGCACATAGGCAAGGCAACGTGAAAGCCAAACAACATGAAGCGACGAAGCAGAGGCCGTGCAAGCGTGCAAGACGAGGAGACGCTGGACTCCTTCCGAGGAGTTTGAGATCAGCAGAGGCCAAGCAGGAGGCGTTGCCAGGCTCCTGCTCGCAGATAACCACCGCATGCTTCCTCCTGTTATCACACTGATTCTATCTGTACAGGGGCAAGGACGCCCAGCAGAGCAGCACCCACGCAAACGCTCGCAGGTGGACGGCACGCGATGCCTCTGACGGCTCATTCTGTGCAGGCCGTTTTCTCGTAAATACCGTGCTCTGGTTTTCAGTGGTACAGTGGTGAAGGCTTCCGGTTTTGGGGAGCTGACTCGGTTACAGAAAGCTGGCCAGATATTTTACAAAATATAAGCAATGCCTGTAAAATGGACAGCTTGAAGACAGACTGAAACTTCACAACTCTGCTTGAGATGTAACAGTTGCATAAGACAAGACGAGGCGTCATGTCGTCTCTACTGTTGTGATACTGTATGATCCTTGAACAGAGACGTGGAACCAAAGAACGAGAGACGCAGCAGACGCCTGTTGGTCCTGAGAGAAACTCAACAATGACACGACCGAGTTCGCTGCAGGCCACAATTCATCCATCCTTACCAAGACACTCCTCCAAAAACGCTTACACTCATTCAAGAAAAAGAAATTGTTGCCAACTGCCAGCGAGGAAGAGGAAGAAGAAGAGCACTTCTGGACTTTCAGTATAAAAGCCAAAGCTTTGGAAAATGTTAAACAGCACACGAGTGAGGTGGAGCTTCCGACCTTTTCAGCCCACAGTGAGATCTTGTCTCTGCTGCTCCGTCAGCTGCCGTCTCCACCACCCATCCGCAGACCATTCATGTGTTAATCAAAGGCCCATTTACACCTACATCACCTCAGGGATGGGGAGCACACACACTGACACACACACACACAAACACTCAGTCGCAGACAAGTAGGCGTACATGTTTCCTGTGTTGTGCAAACTTGTCTCGTTCTCACACTCACACACACACTCACACACACACACACATTTCCTGTGTTGTGAAGGGCGGTTGTTGTGTGTCTTGTGAATGATTTGTATGTTAAATTATTATGATTTTTATGATTACGTCGCATAGCTAAGTGCATGTTTTAAGCGAAATAATGAATTATTTTCACAACAGGGTGGTGATTATTGACTGTGTTGTCGGTTTGCAAGTGTTTTCTTGTGTTATTAATGCTAAAGTTTTTGTTTTTTATGTAATACATGCATACGCAACATCACAAACCTGTTTGCACTGCTGTTATTTATATTAACATTGGCTCATATCCATACATCTGCGCAATATTACTTATTTTTTTTACTTTTATACATGGTTTCTACTGCATAATAGTACAAAACACCGTATTTATTTTCCATTATTCATGTGCAATTCAATATAACACTAGTATTTTTACGGCAATAGTATTCTTATACTCTTGTATACAGTGTACATATATATATAGTTGATTTTGAGTCTGTTGATCTTTTCTGTCTCTCTTTTATTCTTTGCTGTCTGTAACAATTTAATTTCCCCAGCATGGGATTAATAAAGTTTTATCTTATCTTTTCTAAACCACACTGTCAGAGTCATATGGAAACTGAAAAGCACACACACACTCTCAGATTTCCAGGGAGGTCCTGTCCAGCTGTGTCGTGACAGCTCCAGACACACACACAGACACACACCCTGGTTAGCGCTCTGTGAAGACAATGGCGGCTCCAGCGTTATCAAGAGCACCATCACTCTGTCTCTGCTCTGCATCGCCTCACTGCTGTCCTGCCTCTGTATCTGTGAGGGGCTGGGGGTTGTGAAGAGGGTTTGGTCAGCTTCAATGAAGTGTCACGCTCATATTGTCTGTGTGTGTGTGTGTGTGTGTGTGAGAGAGACCCTCAGAGAGGATTTCCCCTTCGCTGGGTGTCCACTTCCCTCTGCCTTTAGCCCATTTCTGTCTGTCACTCTGCCTTCATGTGTTCAGATACAAACAGGCTTCTTTCCTCTCACTCTGGAGCTTCCAGCCGTGTTTAGCACTCATCGTGTCATTTACACATCAGCTCAGTTATTTCATGAAGCTGCCTCTGAGGAAGTGACAGTCATCAGCCCATCACATTGCTTACTGGCATCTGACGAATGAAACATGTTTTGCAGAGAATGCTGCCTTGCAATATCTTTACCTTGCGAGATTTGTTTGGAGATACGCCCAGACTGACTAGAGCCAGCATCAGTGGAACTGCATTTTCTTATCAGCTGCAGCCTTCAACCATGTTTGCGACTCTTTGTGCCACAGTCAGGAATTTCTAAACGGAAATGGAAACACACAGAAGAGCAGAATTGAAGAAAGAACATATGATCACATCGTCTGCGTACATAATGATTTTTAATTTGAGCAACATAAACATAACTTCTTTTAGGCCGAACTTCCTACATAAGTTAACATAACACAGGAGCTACAGTATCACACTGAAATTAGGTCACTATACAGCACATTACACATTTCATGAACATGCTCGTGTAGTTTTCTAAAGAGAAGCACCTGCAGCTTGGTCTGGAGTTTTAACTGGTGTTCTCAGGTGACCTTAACGTCTGATACTGAAGTTTGCATTCATCAGCACTGTTTGACACCTACTGTCATTAAATGACTGATAGTGTGTGTTAAAGCAGATAATTGTTCCCTAAAAGAAGAAGTAAGTGATTGTGGTGGTTGAACTGATTGTGGAGGTACTTGGTTTTAAACAATTGTTTTCAAAAATCCTATGCAAATGAACTCGCTGCAGCTGTTAGCTACACATCACACTGTCAGTTCTCATTTTACAAAAGCAGAAATTAGATTCAAAACAACACAGAAAAAAACATTACACAAATACTTTCTGAATGAATGTCCCAGTTGTGGTATTTTTGGAGCTGATATTTCTTTTAATATGTCCGACTGTATTCATAACAGTAAGAAACAAATTCCAGATTAATGCCAATTTCAGCCCACAACACTGGCTGCTGTCCAAAGGTAAAAAAGTCGACTCGTGCTCAGATGCAGCTAATTTTGGTAACATGAGCGTATCCAGTGTTGCCGTCAGTGGGTCTGACTGAAAACAGAGCTGGATGATTTCAATGATCTTCCTGAATTAAGTAACATCTCCAGCGTGTTTGTGACTTTTGAGGAGTGAAACTGCTCAAACATTTTCATTTTGTGTCAGTTTAACGGTTTGGTCACCTTTTAAAAGCATGCAAAGGTAACACGTCCAAAAAACATCAAAGCAAAATCTAATTTCTCAATTGTGCACTTGACTTTTGCCCTTAGACTTTTGAGGATCATTACCAAATTCAATCGGCTTCACTTTGGCAAAAAGGTGGTGGTGAATTTGTTGCCTCAGTTCAGATGGGACTCTCCTGTTCATTGCAGCCAATAATAATGATTTACAGCAACAAGATTTGATGCTTGCTCATTGCTACTTTCCAGCAAAGCCTTTGCTTTGCTACCAACACTCAACATGCGCTGTTGTGTTTTTTATGAGCAGGTAACGGAAAAGTCAAGGTGTTTTGCTGTTGGTTCAAGTGGACAGAAATTGCTGCTGCCCTGCACTTTCGACTTCTGTGGTCTAGTGAAAACAGGAAGCGTCGAACTGAAGGGCGTCCTTTGAGAGCGAGTCGGCAAACAAACAGACGAGAACAAGCATGAAGAAAACAGGAAACACTAATGGGGAGGGGATGGGGAGAGTTTCGCAATGTTGAGCTGTGAATGAGTGTGTGTTGTGCTGTGTGTGTGTGTGTGTGTGCTTTTGGTGGTATTACTATTAATTTTTGTGACTCCATTTCAAGAGGATGCAATAATAAGAAAGGCATACAGCAGCAGAGGGGTCATCAGAGAGCAACGCTGAGAGACAGACTGAGAGAGAATCTAGTGTATGGAGTTCAGTAACAATGTCCAAAAAAGGTTGTCTCTCTGTCTCTGTCTCATGGATCCACTTTGATTCTCTTAGCAAAACATCACTGACATTCCTTGTCAGGTCACTGGGAAGAGAGTGGGCGTGCTTCAGTTTCCAAACAGCTGTGCAGACATTCATAGACGTCAGCCAGTGGACTCGATGTACAGGCAGCCGTCAAAACGAGACTGAACATGTGCACACGAGCTGTCGATGTCCGCTGTCTGGCTGATGCTGCTTTTGCTTTGTATTTTCAAGAACTGGATTTGGAAACTGTTCTGACTGATTCAGTGTCAAAGACGTGTCGCTGTAAATCCTCAAATGTTTGTCTCAAAAGCAGAGATAACCAGCCTCATATTAGAGACAGGCCCTTATTCCTAATTATGTCACAATAAGCATATATCTTGTATCGTATTTTTTTGAGCCACTTGTTTTGATCTGCTTCCATTTTAATTTGTGGTTAATTCAATCTGGGCACGTCTTCCTGTTGTCTTGATACAGTCGAGATAATTTACACAGCTTCATGTGCATCAGTACAACAACATGATCTCACCAGTTTGTTGCTTTGTGTTTCTGCTCTCAATTGAAATACTGTCCTCACTCACTAATTCATTGCTGATGGTTTCACATTAAAAGCCTTCCAGCAGCTCAGAGAACATAATTTCTTCCATTCCTGAGAGGCTTTAATGTGAAACGGCTGCAGGAAGTATTCAGGTCCAGTGAGAGTATAGCAGACAGTATAACAAATTATAGTCATTTGTATTGGCTGCTGTTATTTGTTGTCAACTACTATTTGTAAACCAGCTTTAATTGGGAATTTATGGCAAGAGCACTGGTCAAAAAGTGGGAGCAATACATGCAGACACACACCTCATTTCTTGAAGGGTTTATCATGTACTTTCACTATCTTGCTTCTGCTTATGTTTATCTGACAAAGCGTCTCCTGTGATAACGCCAACTTGATGTGACTTACTCAGCATTCTGCACATGAGTCCACTGGTTTTTTTTCCACATAATGAAGCCTTCTGCAACTAATCAACAAATACTGGCCAGCAGCTGCCACTGAGACAACAAGTGGAACTTTGCAGATTCTGATGGATTGCAGCCAGACAGCAGGGTTGTGTCTACTCTTAAGTGCTCACCAACACAACGGGTCATTGTGTCACTGTAATCCAAACTGCAGCATAAACAAGGTAGACAGAGCAACACCCGGCGTCTTCCAACCTCGACCACACAGTGATGCAATTGAATTTGCCTCATCGCTTCCTGAAAAACATCCAGGAAAATTAAACACAGGAAGGTTGGAGTTAAATGGCACCGGGGCATCCTCCCTGTGTGTTTTTTTTAATTACTGTGCATCATCTTTCAGTGACTTTATGACTTCCTGTTTATGTTTTATTGCTGTATTTTAAAAGAAATCTAATTGGAACTTAAACAAAAGGCAGAAGTCCAATTACACATATTGTTGTAATATTTTTTGCTGTGTGTTCTTGCACTTTTTTAGGTCAGAGATTCCTCTTTTGACCCGTCTTTTTATGTAGCAGGCACTCTGACAAAGCTTTATGGGAGCCGCAGCTGTGTTATGCTAACACTATAATCACTCTTTTATCTTTGTCCAAATGGTGAGCTGTCCAAATTTGACCCAGGAACTTGTTTTAGTGTTTTTTAACAAGATGGAAAAAAGAACCTTTGTATGAGAACATACATTTAGGAATCAAAGCTTGTTTTCACCGAGTATGTTTGAAATGAGCAACCGTTTACAGCTTAGGTACCATTGACATCGAGCTCAAAGTGACGTCTATCGGTAACTCTGTTGGTACAAGTATGTGCATGTGTTGAGAGTAAGACCAAAACCCAACAAACTCCACATGACGGCAAATTATGAAGTCTGAGCTTGTTGCATTCCGGCGCCGCGTGGCTTCCCCCAGCCTCCATAACATCCCAGCAATCTCCCTCAAAAAACAAAAAAAAAACAAAAACAACCACACATCAGGAAATGAGTCGTGTCATACAAGTTCAGGCAAGACCCCTCGCTCCTCGACAGCTGTTTCAGTCCCACATGCACACATAGACACACAGATATCCCAGCATGGTCTGGAGCTTCCCATGCAAGTAAGGCTGAAGTATGGGAGGAATGCAGTAAACACTGGGAAAGGAAGGAGGTCCTGAAGCAACGTGGGTAATGACCCCCCAGAGCAGGGGATGATGGGATGGCGAGCAGGATGAGGGCCATTATGTGGTTGTTTGTTGCTGATTTGCTGGTTGTTGTGTGACCCTAAGTGAGGTGGCCCCTGTAATTAGGCCGCTGTTGCAGTTATTACTATGAGCATCTGTTTAGTGGGACAAACCAGAGGAGGAAAACCTGCATAAGGACTGAGTGTAATTGGAAGCGGATGTGTGTGTGCATGAGTCTTCCAAACGCATCTGTGTAGCATGATGCTGCTCAAAGTACTTTAATTTTCCAAAACATTCACGTTAGTAGATGTGTAGAGATACACACACCCAAATAAGTTGGAACTGAGATTTAAGCCTGCTAAGACAAACTTGGACACAAGTTTGGTGAGCTTGGTGTGAAGAGTAATCAGGCCGGTTCTAAATAAGCCTTGACACCCTTAAACTATGGGATGTTGAAATTACTGCACAAATACTGTAATTATTGTACACTGGCCAACGCTGGTATGGAAAGACAGCCCATGACCTCAACCCTAAGCGTCACCTTTGGGATGAATTAGAGTGCCAGCTACGAGCCAGGCCTTATCAGCCAGCATCTGTGGCTCACCTCACTAATGCTCTTATGGCTGAAAAGGACCAAATCCCTGCAGCCAGGTTTCAAAATCTAGTGTAAGGCCTTCCAAGAAGAGTGTTCAAAAACACTAGGAACAATTGCAATGCAAGGGTGAGAGCAGCTAGCTAGCGGCCATTGGGCTAACAGAACTACAAGTAGCCACCTTAACATAACTAAGAACAAGCTAGGTGAAGCTAGCAGTGCTCTATTAATCTTGACAGGCTCTATTATTTCTTTTGATTCATTGAACACAGCCAAGCCAATCTGATTTTTTGTGTGATAATTATGGTCAGAAGTTTTATTACTGTTTTAAACAACTGCTCTTTTCTCAGAAAGGTGAGTTCATAACATAGTTTAGCGGGTGCAGACTTATCCTTGTTATGCTGGTTGGGTAACATTTAGCTATTTGGCTGCATTATCTGACGTGTTAGCTGGCTCACAGTCCTGTTCTGTTCCCAACCAATGTATTTTACCAACATTATTTCAAAGCATGTTTATCTCTTTTGTTTATTTGTTAAGTGTCCATGTCCGTGATAAACTGTGAAAAGGAATTCTGATGATTCTTCCACCACTACCACTTAATGTGATTTCTGTCTTGCTGTTTCTGATGATACAGATGAAAGATAATCAGACTTTTGACTACTACACTACTGCATCTAATATTTTTGTCCTGTCTGCATCTTTGTGAAGTCCATGTTTGCCTTCCCGTTGAAGAAATTTAACAAAAGAAACAAAACCGAAATCATCATCTCAGACTGGATGACTTCAAATCAAAGACATATGTAACTTTAACTTAACCTTGACGCGACTCTGGAGGGTTCTGGCTGCTCTGCAAATGTTAGCAAAAGGTACGAGGTCCAAGAACCAACTCTGCTTGACTTGACCCCACTACCACCCAATGTAGTGTAGCTATGGGCCACCCAGGCTGTCACTCAGTCACACACACACACACACACACACACACACACACACACACACACACACACAGTGGGTCACCATTGTTCAGATGTCTGGACTGGAGTCGGTCCAGGAGAACAGGCCTCTCTACACTCCATCCCCTTTGGAACAATTAGCACAAGGGATGACCTTTGACCGACTGAGCGGCGGGGAAGAAATGAGCTTCAAGGAACTGCGGAGGGCACAAAGCCAGGAGTCTTACACGCTTCTGAAGATAAACAATAACTGGGGTTTTTGAAGAGAGTGGTTAATTTGCTTCAGCTAAGAGGATGTGGTCTCCGTTAACTGTTCCAAAGTTTAGATCAAACACAAAAAGGTAATCCAACATTTGCAGTCGGAGCCGCTGAACTTTGGAACAACGTGCTTGAGGAAATCCTGTTACAAAAGATTCTTCTCAACACTCATTTTTCATAAACGTTAACCATCTTCAGTAGCAGAGTTTACGTCCAAATGTATCTCAAATTCCAACGGAATTTTGAGATTTTGAGAGAAGGAAGTTGTTTTCCGTCCACTTTCGTGCAATTACTGGGAGTTGGTTCATCGAGATATGCAGTGCCCTGACATTTTACCGTAAAAAGTAACGGGTTAAAAGTAGACCATTTTAATTATGTTGTTATTGTGTGTTTCAGTTTCTCTTTTTCTTTTTAGTTTGGTTTGGTTTCTTCTTTGAAAACCTTTTCTAAACATTCATGAAACAGATCTAAACTGCATTCAATTGACACAAAACTCTATAAACCTGCAATCAAGTGCACTAAACAACCTAATGTCTTGTGTTTAAGTCGCCTAACCACGAAATAATCCTGCTTTGCGTCACTTTAATCAATTGAGGCCTACAGTACACGTTACTCTGTAAGCGCGTTTAAATCCACTGACAGCAGATTTCCATTCAGTGCTCCAGCAGCTGTGACAGTGACACACAGCGACAGTGAGCAGACGGCCGCTTTTACGCTAAGAGTCGACAGCCGTTAGCCAAATGCCCGAGATGCAGCGATTACCACTGTCACTGCTCAGCAACCTGGGCTACCAACTGTCATCACACTGAGCCACATCACACACGGCACGTGGACACACACACACAAATACATGTACAGTCAAATAAAATAAACCAGCCGTCATTGCTGTTGCGCACATTTAGCTCATAATGGACTCAAGCATTCATTCCACTCCATAAACAAACCCCTTTATAGACATTCATACGTCATATTCATCAATCCAAGGACACACGTGCATTCCCCTCCCTCCACACTCTTCAAACACACACATATTTCCGTTCCCACTGTGGCTGAGAAGCCTAATCCTTGGCATTGGTGCACCATGCCCACCCCCCACGCCTGCACCGGTTATTATCGGGGATCTGAACAAGGCCAGAGTTGGCGGTGCTGGCATACCAAGTCTTGCCTGCCCCCCTTCTTCCTCGCCTCACCCTCCCCTTCTCATATCCCCATCCAGCCTAACTCCCGGCGTAGCCAGCACGCCCTGGCTCCTTCAATCCCATCAGACCTGCACGGGGCCAGCTGCCCACAGGTCTCGTGCATGGCTGCGGTGTCTTAAAGGATCTTCCTGCCTCTAATGCCACTTAAGCGCAAAGCGCTTCAGCCGGGGAAGGCTCAGTGCTGACGGCGCTCCCCTAAAGATCAAACGTCACTGTCGCACGACCGGCGGCTTGCTGGATGGCCCTTTGCCCGCTCATCACACTACAGCAAGCTGCCGGGACAGGAGGGATGGGGGTTACTGTACCATAGCCAGAGATGACTGTATGGGCTATAGGAGGCTGCCAGGATGAAGGAGAGCCAAGCAAGACTGAGGGCTGATGGGATGTGATTCAGAGATCAGAGCCTGCCTGTGTGTGTTTTTATATACTTTGGCACCAAGCAAATGCCCGCTCCTAGACCTTTGGGTACACATGTCAAACTTGTTTTTTAATAACCTATGCAGGCATCCTAAATTTAAACCAATGCCAATGACCCCATGAATGAGTTAATCAGTATCAAAACTGTATCTGAAAAGCAACTGGAAGTCGACTAAGGTTAAAAAAATTGTGTCTTCATTTCTTTACTCACCAAAGTTCACTGAACTGCACCACTGAGTGATGTAACTTTCAAGATAAAGTTTTGGGCTTGGCTGGCACTCACAGTGCCTACAGCCCATCAAAACTGCTGCGTGGTCACTGCTTCATGCTTATCATTATTATTTTGTATGTTTATGTTCTTCATGTGAACAAACAGTTCTGCGTCTTTGCTTGAAAGTGCTGAATATTTAGTGTTTATGTGAAAAATGGACTTCCTGCCTTCCTGGCGCCTGATCATGACTTAGCCACAACACAGGCCTCTTTCCCATTTCCCGCCTCTGTTCAGGAAGACCGGCTGCGAGGTCATGAGGTTACAGCCTGTTTAAAGAGGGACAGTGCATAGTGAGACATGGCCAGGCACTAGCATGTGCCTCTATCTTTTGTCAAGCAATTTTTAAGCAGAATTGAAAAAAATGTAAAACCAAAGAAAATGTGAATCCTCAGAAGTTGGCGGTATAAGCTACATTACACATGGCTATAATAAACAGAGTAGAAGAAGAGGAATGTTGAAAACCTTCAGCGCCTGAGAGAAAAATGGAGAAATGCCTGCAGGAGTTTGTTTGTTTGGGCAACTTTTAATTGTTCTCTCATGTCAGTAAGTATTGGCCATGTTTCAGGCTGTCTGGTGATGAAGATTATGAGGATGAAGAGCGTTATGCTACATAAAAAGACGGGTCAATTTTGCTGCTTCCATCAAGCTTTTTCCAATGCGATATCTCAAAATGTGCATAAAAACACCTTGACGGAAAACAGCTAATGTTGCTTTAAGTTGTGTGTTTTTGGTTCTGACAGTCATCGAATTGGATTGAAAACATTAAGACAATCTCATCACATTATTGAAAACTGGTGCTTTTCTTGCTATTAACAACTATAGAGACAGAAGTTGGCGTTATCCAACAAGCTATCAAAGACCAGACAAGACCTCACATTTCTAGAAGACCAGAACGATCTGGAAACATCAGAGAACTCGTGCAGGATAAAACAGCCAGGTGAAAATAAGATGTCTTGTAAAAAAATCTCCACGTGTGACCGGTGAAAGCAGAGGGACAATCCAGTTACCTTGGGAATAAGAAAGGAAGAGACCTAATCAAATCAATCAATTAACTGAAGAGGGGTTCCCCCCGTGGTCGCGGTATTGATGGATTTCCAAACGGGTGGAATCCACTTTGTGCTATCAATCGCTGATTGATCTCTGATCCATTGGGACCTCTTTGATGTCAAGAACAAAGGGTCCCTATTGGGTTACACAGGTCAGGATTGATGATGCGTGAAATCAAGGCCTCAAAGGGGGAACTTAGGGGAAGACACTCTTATCTTCCCATGGGAAGATCACAGTTTCTCTAAAACAGGCCTTTACGTAAAAGCTCTTTGGAAAACCGTTTACGGCTACAAAGGCTGGCGAACCATCAGATGAAAGTGAACTTCAAAGCAGAACTCCAGGTTCAGGGTTTTCGGTTGCTGGCAAAGAAAGAACTAAGGTGGATGGGTCCTTTCCTGCTTTCGAGTCACCTGACACGGGGCGTGCACTTCCTGAGCGAATAAAAATTCCTGTTTATTATTATGAGGGAGAAGAGAGGAGCCGTTTCTGACAGAGAGCGCCGTCTCCTCTGAGCCCTTTGGCTGCTCCTCTCGCTTTCTGTCGTCTGTCGACTCCCTCCTCCCTCCCCTCCCTTTCTCCAGTCTGGGGATAGACGCGCTGACAGATGGACCCAGTACATCCGGACCCAGGAGCGAGGAGGCTGGAGGGAGTGCAGAAAACGGGGAGAGGAGGGTGGGATGGGTGAACCTGGAGGGACAGACGCCAGGAGAGAGGGAATAACAACAGCGGGTGCCAGATACAAAGTGTTTCTCCTCGCGGGTGAAGGAGAGTTATCTGATTCTGGGAATGGGGGGATGATGAAGTGGTGGAAGGAGGAGAGGGCTGAGAGGGTGGAGGGGGGGCAGCGTGTCGGCTTGGGTTCACCAACACCTGGTGGGGATTATAGGGGAGGAGAATGGGTGGGAGTTGGGGGGCACTGCTGTGTTTGGGAGGAAAGACTTCTTTTTTGTCTTTTGGCAAGTTGCTAGATTAGAGGCTTGGAGCGAGGAAGTAGGGCTTTTCCAAAAGACTCGCACACACACAAACATAAACATCAGGGTTATTAAAGGCGATCCATTGCAGCGAAAGGTTATTGCTTTTCAGGATTTAAGCGTAAATTGTCATTAAAAGATGAAGCTGCGGTTATTCTGTAGTTTTCTTTCCAGCAAATCCCATAAAAAACTGAAAACCAAAGATGTGTGAGCCCGTCTCTGCTTTCTGATTGCCTGTCCTGTCTGTGGCACTCACCAACAAAAAGATAAAAACGGCTCCCAATTATATAGTTCCATTTCTCAAAGGTCCAGCAGTTTCCTAAAACACTGGTTTTTAGCTAACGTTACACAAACAGGAGTAAATAGTGGATTTGTCAGGGACTATTTTCAGAGGTTAAACACACATTTGGTGCTGTCGAGAGTATTTCTGCAACAGGATGGTGTATGTGGGATTGAATCAAAATAAACTACACTGTGTGTGTGTGTGTGTGTGTGTGTGTGTGTGTGTGTGTGTTCATGGTAATGAGGGAACTTGTCACAACAGCGTGGCACAATGGGGCTCTATGGCACAGAGGAGGAAGATATCAGGCAGACAATATGTGTTGATAGGATCAAGTCATTGTTGCTTTAGGTCTGTTTGTGGGGGTTGTTATTGCCAGCCTGTCATTTAAAGGGATTTTTTTTAAATGTGTTTTTGAGCAGTTTTATTTTTTCCGTTCCATTTCTAATTTTAGGTTTTGCGAGGGCACAAATTCACATAAACAAATGTAATCAACTGCTATCTTTGTCTAATGGCAACTGTCATCAACACCGTGGAACAGATGATTAGTAACATCTGATGGTTAATGGAGGTCTTTCATGGAATTATGGTCCTCCTGTCTGATTTTACCAATCTGGATTTTAATCTGGATATTTATTAAACTGGGTATTTGTTTGACATTTTCACTTAGTGGTGGTCGTAATGGTTGCTGCGTCCTTTCGCTCAACATTGTGGAGCAAATGAATTTTTCGTGTCTAATTTTAGCGAAATCATGAACTGACAGGAGCTCGACGCTGAGAGCAGATGAGGTTATTTAGGTGGGAGAGACTTTGCAGGTTATAGCAGAAGATTGGGAGCCACTCTGCTGCCCTGACATTCAGTGGAAAGGTCAGCAAACCATTTGGGAGACAGGAAGCAGCAAGCTGTGGCTGTGACACCAAAGCCTTGCTTATTAAAATCTTTCCCTTGAACACGAAACTCTGTCATTTTGCATCAAGCTAAAGCAGAATATGGAGACAGTTTCTGGTGAGCTGTGTTTCAGACACACAGCTCTGGTTTCTCTGGTCACAAAAACGGTTATTTTGCTGTGTTTTTTGATATTTTGCAGACCTGCTGTGTGCTGCGATGGAAAGGAAAGGCCTGGTCGGGGAGTATCGCTAACAATCAAGTGGAACATTGCAGTTTGGAAGATTTAGTGCATTTCACAGTGTCCACAAACAGCCTGCATGGAGCAAGTCAACAGCGCTTCACACACAGTGCGCCCATGTTTTTGTGTTCCTGTCATCACTTTAATTGGAGGGTTCACACCCACATAAACCTCTCCAAAAACACATCTAATTGCACAGGGGACATGACAGCTGTATCCTTTGTCATGGCACTGATGCACAGTAGAGTTGTTGATGAATGTAAAGCCACAAAAAAAATCACTTCCACCTTCATTTTTAGGTTAACCCAAATTCATACGACACATCACGGTGACTAGCAACCCGACAAAAATAAGGCCGATGTCTCCTCAGGACAACAACAGAGTTTCTTCATCGCATGTTTCGACAACTGAACGGTCATTTGTACCTCGTATTTATAGTACATGATAAGAGGAAATGGAACGAAATATGAGGAGAAAAGAAGCGGTGAAGCAGGAAAAGTGCTTGTGGAGTATAAACAAGTTAAGAGAGAAGAGCAGGGAAGGACGGGCAGGCAGCGAAAGCAGTTCATAAACAGCAGCAATCCAATCAGTGAAGGTAAAGAGGATGGAGGGATAAGAGAGGCTGAAAGAGACGAGGGATCAGGCCAGTCTGATGACAGGAGACTCCGCTGTCACATACCGGGAAGTGGCCTTCACCAGAGGTGCATTGTGGGAGCTGACCCAGAGGCCCAAAAATGCTGAATAAAGGATTTTGGCTTAGAGCGTTGCTTCAAGTTCGAGAATGAACAAAGTGAAGAGCAGCATCCATTCAGACTGCTGGTGTAAACTGCTTGAGGCCATTATACACTGCGTACTTTCCATATTCATGTTGGGCTGAAAAAGATTCATATATACTCATACATTCATGGTGAATGTTCACGATGACTGAGACCTCTAAAATGCTTTCATATCGAATCCAAAGGAGTGAAAGTTACGATCACTTTGTCATGTTTTATGCTGTTATGAAAGGAAAGCGTCACTGTTGACTCACAGAAAAACATGTCACTATTGGAAGAAGCTCATAAGATTTCATTCTGTTCTGTTGGCAGATAACTTTGCTTATTTTAAGTAATATTTCCTCCATTTTATTATTTTTTTTCTTGTTTTTGAGAGCTGAGTTGTTGCAGAGCTCCTTTTTTTTAACCTTCATTACGCTTTTTAAGTTCCTTTAGTCGTCTGTTTGGCATTAATTCAACTAGAAGCACCTTGAGTGAAACCATCTCCATCTTACTGCCCTCAAACCTTCAGCATCATCAAGCATTGTGATTCATCAACATGCAGGTGAAGCCGAGGGTTGTGTAGGTGTGAGGATGTGATCCCTGCTATCCTCACCTCAGAGGAGGAGCGCTCAGGGAAAGGCCGTGACAGCAGGCTTAGAGAAAAACCTTTAACCAGGAGAAGATCCTCGAGTCTGCAGCCAAACACATGACTGAACGGACACATGGAGGCCTGAGGAGAGGGGGAGGAAGGGACGGCACGAAGCAAAGAAGAGACCATCCAAGTGACACACTTACTCACATGAAGAGAGAGCGTATCACGATTTCAGGGTGCGTTAGGCTGTCAATCACAGCGGAAGACGACGTGTGAGAGGTCTGCTGCCGACGTCCACACGCCAGCTTCGACGACCCGTTTTAGATCGTCCATCAGACCATCAGCCAGGTTAGAAACTACGAACAAATCAGCACTCTCCTCTGCTTCTGGCACGCGGCCTACATGTACCAGCATGCACTGTGTTTGAGATTATCAATGAAAAGCCGGTGAGCATGTTTACCTGATGGGGTAAGCTTCTTATCACATCTGCCAACTGAAAGAAAGCATTCCAGGAAATGTGTGATTTACTCATTTAGGGCTGCAGCTACTGACTATCAGTTCAGCTCTATGTCACTTTTTTATGAAATGATTAATCAATTCATAGAGGAAATGTAGTAAAAAGAGCCAATCACAGTGACCCAGAGCCCAAAGTGACACCTTCAGATCCTCGTTTTGTCTGAGCAACAGTCCCAAAGTTATCCAATGTACAGTTACACATATTTAATGTCAGCTACCTGCGATTCAGCATCAACATCTTCTCCATCTCTACCACACGTCTGCCATGTCAACCCAAGCCAAAACAAGAGGAAAGCCGAAGAAAGAAGAAAATGAAACTGACCTGAGCCGAACTCCTCTCTGTCATCCGCTGACGTCAGAAGAAAACGTCATGTAGAAGTTAAACTGGCCGGGACAGTTGGCTGCAGAACGCGCTGGCAGATATGATCGACGTGCTCCCAGTGACTCACAAAGTTTGACAGTGTCCATTTAAGGTAAAACTCTCAGTGCAGACTTTGCCTCTTCTAGTTTTGCATGAGATTTTGGCTCAATCTACATATGTGCAGTGCCGGCACAGCTATTGTTTATATGAACGAATCAACTGACAGTCTGGGCCCACGTCGGCCTTTTAAAGACAATAATAAAGCAAAAATAAGAAACTGTATCGACTAAAGAGAACGTTATTAATAAAGAGAACAACATAAAGCAGCAGTGAAGAGTGTTATGTTGACCGTGTGTGTGTGTGTGTGTGTGTGTGTGTGTGTGTGTGTGTGTGTGTGTGTGTGTTTGTGTGTGTGAAGGGCAAACAGAATATGCCAGTCAGAGCTGCCACCACAACCCAGATGGCACTTCCCGCAAATCTGTGTTCCTCAGAATCCACTGAGGCCAAAACACACACACACACACACACACGCCTTTTTGGGGCAGCTGGTCGAGGTTGTGAGTTGATCCAAAGTCACCGCTGAAGTTTCTTGAGCTGCAGTTCCTCTAACGGCCACTAGAAAACAGGACGTGACTGAAGCACGTTCCAGCTAATCTGCAGAAACACAAAGTAAATACAAACTCTTATTTTTCAGTCGAGTTCTTAAATCATCGGAGCTTAGAAATATTAAAGGCACAAAATAAACACACACCGGAGGCCGTGACAGGAGCTCCACTCACCAAACAGTCTGCGGACGGCCAGGGAGGAAGGATGTGCGATCCACTTGAGTGAACTTCGACCTACATGGCTCTGGACCAATGATACGCCAAGATGCCAGGAAGTCCACCACTTCCTTATCTGAGGGACG
>NC_135079.1:1362500-1477500 GCF_051107435.1 Chaetodon auriga | reverse complement strand
TCAGGTGACGTGTGTGATCAGGTGACGTGTGTGATCAGGTAACGTGTGTGTGATCAGGTGATGTGTGTGATCAGGTAACGTGTGTGATCAGGTAACGTGTGTGATCAGGTGACGTGTGTGTGATGAGGTGACGTGTGTGATCAGGTGACGTGTGTGATCAGGTGACGTGTGTGTGATCAGGTGACGTGTGTGATCAGGTGACGTGTGTGATCAGGTAACGTGTGTGTGATCAGGTGATGTGTGTGATCAGGTGACGTGTGTGTGATGAGGTGACGTGTGTGATGAGGTGACGTGTGTGATGAGGTGACGTGTGTGATCAGGTGACGTGTGTGATCAGGTGACGTGTGTGTGATCAGGTGACGTGTGTGATCAGGTGATGTGTCCACCAGCTTCCTGTAGATCGATGCCATTGATCAGATATCAGTTATTGACACACGTCTTATTTTCAGTGCAGTAGTGACGACGATGTGTTAATTAATATTTTTGTTCGTTTCAGGTTCAATCAGACTCGTTTTAAATACGGTGTGACACGATCTCTCCTGTCATTCGTCACTCAGCTGTCTTTCCCTTCCTGTCTTGTCCCGCACATGTAAACAGACAGAAAACAGATCAGAAACTCAGAAAAAAACAACGTAAACACGACGGAGAAACCAGGTCCTCACAAGTACAGGAAGGCTAATGTGTTTGTGTGTGTGCACAGCGAGGACGCAGCCATCGATCATACGGGAGCGATTTACTGAAGCCCTGGAGAGGAGCTGCATAATTACACAACAATGCCTGTGTGTGTGTGTGTGTGTGTGTGTGTGTGCGCGCGCGCGTGCGTGCGTGCCTCTGTGTGTGTGTGTGTGTGTGTGTGTGTGTGCGCGTGCCTCTGTGTGTGTGTGTGTGTGTGCGTGTGTGTGTGCGCGTGCCTCTGTGTGTGTGTGTGTGTGTGTGTGTGTGTGTGTGTGTGTGTGTGTGTGTGTGCGTGTGTGTGTGTGTGTGCGTGTGTGTGTGTGTGTGTGTGTGCGTGTGTGTGTGTGTGTGCGTGCTCTCAGCAGGGCAGCGGCTCTGACTGAAGACATCATGCCATTTTAAACTAACAGCTGCTGGACTCTGTGACACAGATCATCCAACACGATGACAAACGGCTTCACGCTGACTGAACAAACACACGGAGAGGCCGAACGCTGCTCACTCAGTCTGTCTTTACTCACATGTCTCCCTTTTACTTCAGCTCTGACTTGATGTGCGTTTTTAATTTTGCATATAAAACACGAAGAATTTGAAACAAAGTCAAAAAAGTTTTTCTGCTCAGCTGAGATGGAAAAATGAAAAGTGGAGGCAGACTTAAAGGTCCAGTGAGGAGGATTTAGAGGATCTGCTGTCAGAAATGTAACATTCATACATATGTTGTCATTCGTGTAGAAACACTTGAAAATGTGATTTTATCTGTATTTCTAATGAGATTTCTGTGTTTTCGTTGTCTGGAATGATCTCTTTGTATCTGAGGAGGGAGCAGCTCCTCTTCACAGAGTTTCTACAGTAGCCCAGAAGGGACAAACCAAACACTGACTCCACGTGTGGAGAAGGACGGTGAGGCCAAAGGTTTCAGCTGCAGTTTGCAAACTCACCACTGGACGCCACTAAATGCGGGACAGTGGACCTTTAATGAATAAATATACACGTAGATGAAACGTGACGTAAGCGTCAGATGTGTGAGGAGCGATGAGGAGGCGATAACCTTCCTCACGTTAACACGCGAAACAGACAGTCTGATTTCTACAGAATCGTTTATCTTAGTGCTGAAACTCATTCGTATTTTCTTCAGGAATCAAACTCAGAACAGCCGATCTGAGAGGTGAGCATCGAGGATCAGATCAATAATCAGTCTGATCAGCTCGCTGTGACACTGAAGACGATCAATGAAGCACCTGAGACGCGACACGACGTCCTGACTTGAAGACTTGTTTGTCCTTTCCTGACCGAAGTGACATTTGTTCTCTTCTCCGCAGTGATTCTTCTACTGTAGAAACACCTCAGCAGCTAATCAGCTCCTCTAATTAATGACAATCTAATCAGTTAACAGGCAGTGGAAACTTTACGCCACCACAAACTGGAGGGACGATGTTTTCCTCACCACATCGATAAAGTGTGAAAAACACCCACACAGCTCTGTTTCCTTCACCTCAGACCGGAGCTCCGATTCCCCCCGAGTGTCTGTCTGTGAAGCTCAGAGTCAGAGTGAAGCTCAGAGAAGCAGACGCTGCTTTAAAAAGCTCCTCTTTAAAACATAAAAGGACGTCTGCAAGGAGAAAAGTGATTTAAATGCAGAACAGAGCGACCGGCGGCTCTCTGAGGGCTCCGGCCCGAGAGAGCGAGCTGTGGAGGATGAGGAGCAGAGCGAGGAATCAAACCACGAGGCCGCTTCATGCAGATATTTGCTCGCCGATTCTGCGGAGAATCATCTGCACTGCAAGACAATATCTGAGTGCTGGAGGAGCAAATCGATCAGATAGCCAGCTTATGGATTCAGTGATGAAGAGCTGAGTTTCACAGACTGATATTGAACCGTTTGAGCTGTTTTAAGACTCATTATCTGCCAGAAAGCAGTTCACACTGAAACGTCTGCAGGAAATGACTCGGAGGAATCAGGATCCAGCAGCAAAGAACACGAGTACTGAGTACGAGTACGAGTACGAGTACGAGTCCAGAGCAGCAGTGAAGTATCAGATACTTCACAGCCTTCAGCAGGAAGCCTCCCAGCTTTCACCTTGAGAACTGACTTGAAAATGTTTCTCACACACACACACACACACACACACACACACACACACACCTCCCAATCAGTGTGTGTGTGTGTGTGTGTGTGTGTGTGTGTGTGTGTGTGTGTGTGTGTGTGTGTGTGTGTTCTGCAGTCCTTCCCCATCTGAACGCCGCAGGTTGTGTTCCAGATGGGTTCGGCCTCCTTCTCTGTGTCCTAATCAAAACTAACGACCGAACCTGCTCTGTCCCGCAGAAAACTCGCCGGCAGCTCCGAGAGGCTCCGACATTAATCAACGACAGAAGTGTTCACGGGCTACACGGGAAAACGTGTCGCCGGCTTTCGTCGACGTCACGTCCTGCTGGCTTTTCAAAGCTCGCTTGAGGAGAAGGAGATCATCTGCTGGCCTGCAGACGTCTCCACCGAAGACCTGAGGAGAATCCCACAGACCCTTCAACACGTGGAAACGATGCAGCCTGACACCAACAACACAGTTAGAGTCAGAAACACCTTCAGCACTTCGAAGTGTCTCCGCTGGACTCAGTCTGACTTACATTCAGTGTAACTGAGCGGACGCCTGCAGCCCACAGGTAGCACGTTAGCACGTTAGCATCCCGAGAGGTTTGCATTGAGCCCGTCAGACGAGTTCGCTCATCATCCCTCTGATTTCACTGCTCTTCGTCTCTGAGTGAGTCTCTGCGTGATGAGTAGCTTGATGAACCTCCTGAGTTTGTGCCCAAAATGCTCTCAGTGTAAAAACTGCAGCCTGAATCCATTTACAGCACAGAAAACACGCATTTTAAAATGCCACTTAAACACTCAGTACACACATTACTGTGGTACTTGTACTTCGACTTCACTCCAGTTCACTGTCGTTTTTACTCCTCTACGTTTGTCTGATACCTTTAGTCACTTTCAGATTAATGAGACTACATATATTCAACTAATAAATTAGGATTTATTATTATGGATGAAACTTTATTGATCCCTTGGATAAAGTATTTACAATCAGCTCCTGCAGCATTAAAGTGATGAACACCTTAATGCATCAATAATGAGAGAATGAGTGTGATGACTCTATAACGCTCCATTCTGCATAATGAGTACTGTACTTCTGGTACTTTAAGACTACTTTTACACTGCAGTATTGCTACTCAAGTAAAAGATGAGTACTTATGGTGGATCAGTATTATCAGATAATTATTTTTTTTTTTGCTGTACTGATTCATTTGATCACCGTCTGTGACCTTTGACCTGGGCTTCTTCTTCAGGCCCGCTCTCTCACAGAGCTGCAGGGAGCCAAACATGAAAGCGTGAGCAGTGCTGGTCCACGCAGAGCCGACCGTTCCCTCCGGACCCCCCACAGATCCTCACAGTCTCTGCGGGCCGGCTGTGTGGCCGCCTGCCTGTAAATCCCAGCTCTGGCTGGCGTAGAGTCGTGTTCATCCCGGTTTTAATCCGTCCAGCGGCGGGCGGCGGTGGGATTTGGAGGACGGTTTGGCTTTAGTTTCCATGTAAACAGAGAATGAGGTTAAAGCCGGGGACAGCTGGACCGTCACTCACTGTCATCTTCACACAAACAGCAGAACCGCAGACAAACGAGCGGCGCTGAAAGCTGCTCACAGCGGCGCCAACGCTGCTGCTGCTGTTCAGGAGGGGAGTTTAAAACGCCCGCAGAGCTCGAAATGACGGCAAAATAACTCAACATTATTAGAAATAAAGCATCTTAAGACCTGCACAGGACCAGTGCTGCAAACCAGCATCTGCAAAGCTCAGTACTGGAACTGACCAGTTCATATAAGACCTGCAACCCAACCAGTGATTAAACACAAAGGCTACAGTCACCCACTGTGAAGAGCTTCACTTTCACTGGTGCAACTGGAAGATGGAGACACATGAATTCAAGTCATGATCAGCCATCAGCTGTTTGCAGAGTCACAACGATGCTGCTTCTCCCGTAAGTAGCAGCCTCGTTGCTTCCAGTCAGCTGCATCGTCAGCTCCAGAACGATGTTTGTCCAACATTCGCTGCATGTTTTCAGTCGGTGTGATACAGGTGGTGTTGGATCAGGCTGAAGCCCTGTGCCTGCTCAGCCCGGCCTCACACCAAAGCGTGGAACAGAACCACAGAACCACAGAACCACAGAACCACAGACGAAAACATGTCAGCGTGACACGTTTTTCTTCTTCAGAAGAGCAGAAGAAGAAAAGGGTGTGAAAAGATTAAAGTACCTCAAACTTGAACTTAAGTGCTTTGTTACGTTCCACCTCCAGTTTTTCTGCAGCCTTTCAGTGTATTAACATTTAGTCATTAAAGCAGCTTTAATTTGATTGGCTGGACAGTAAAGAGACACACCAGAACGCACAAAACAGACCATCAGTGAACGCACCATCCTCAGTCTGCTGATGTGTGTCTGGATGCATTTTCTTCAGTATCAACATCACCATCCCGCCTTCCTCCACCCGCTCCACCACCTGAGCTGCAGACGGGCGGCGTGCAGACTCACCTGTCGGGGGCGCTGCTTCCTCTCTTGGCTGCCGCGGTGCGACCGGCTCTCAGCTCGCCGTTCATCCCGGTGTCTGGAAAACAAAAACAAACCGTCAGATCAGGTTAGACGATGACTGACGGCCGTCTGACCACCTGAGCCGAGGGAGACAGCGATGAAGGTGGACAGGTGACACGGTGTCACTCTGCTGCACAGTAAACCACCAAACCCCAAACACCCCTGTGGTTTACACACACACACACACACACACACACCCTGCGGTCTCAGCCGGCCACCTTAACGAGTGGCCTGAGACTCTAATTGGCCTCCATCTGTCACAGCGGAGTTAATTTCCTCTCACATTCATGAAGCTTCGCCTCTTCCAACCACAAACATGTCGCTGTCAGCCTGAGAGACGCGCAGAAACTCTTCGCCTCTGAGGTTAATTTTAGCGCCGTGAAGTTTTACAACGCGGCTTGACTCACAGCCGACTTCATAAAATCCTGAGGTTTCAATTAAGGGACTTAACGAGACCTTCGCCCCAAGAAAAACAACAGCATCAGTTAGACTGCTGTTCATTTCCTGTCTCCTCCCGACAGCCAACAATGGCTACGATCGTTCCCTAACCTTAACCACGAGGTTATTATTGTAACCATGATGACCTCTAACCTTAACCAAGTTCTTCTTTTAACCCAGACCTCCATCTTTGCCTGATCCTGAACCTCACCAAGCCTTAACTGCAGCTGTGTGAGTAACAGTTTTACTTTGAAACAGAGATTTTGAAAGGAAATGATGTCATCTTGCTGAGATCAGAAAACTCTTCAATGTGTCAAGTTACAAACAACTTCACCATTTAATTTGGAGGACTTGCTGAAGCTCACACATAGGTTTAAGGTTTAAAGCAGCATTGATGGATGTTTTGACCACTGGGGGGCTCTATAACGGACACACAGCCCGGACATAGTTCTGCCTTTTTGGAGCTCATTTTGGCTCGTTAGCAGTTTCCTGTTTGCACGTCCAGAAGACACAAAATGATGATCCAGTTTGAGTCGTGTCTGTATCCATCTGATCAGTGCCAGTCCAGTATTCACTCCCTATCCAACCTTCAGCTGCTGAATGTTCACAACTGGTCTGGACTTGCTGCTGATTGGTGCAGGTCATGTGGAGGGAGGGGGTTCATCAGAGCAGAACAGCTGCGACTGAGAACACTGAGACTTTAACTGTGGTTTTATTTATGTGGAGAAAGGCTCAAGGCTGATGTTTCCACACAGACGGAGGAGTTGATTGATCAGCAGCAGAGGCAGTCTGTATTGATCGGGATGATGGTGGGAAACGCTCTCTGATTGATACGAGCTCGCCCTCAGTCAGATGAACGTCGCCTTTTTCTTACCGTTGGTTTGTTGTTACACGAGATCAGAAGCAGCTGACCTGCGACACACATTTACAGTCACATTCTTTAAATGCACCATCAGTTTACCTGCTGTGTTGTGTTGGTTTAGATTTCCTGTCGAATACTTTCCAATAAGTTTCATACAAAAACACATATGTTGTACCAAAACAATGCCCACTGTGAGGACCTGCTAGCTGGATGAGCTCTGCCAGTTAGCATCCATGGACGGAAACAGCTGTCTAAGTGAAACGTTGAGTTGAGATTTCTTTGTCACAAACAGGTGCACAGGTGTGTTGAATCACCTGAGCCCAGGACAGCCGTCTCAGTTGCACCCTGAATGTACTACATCCCCAAAAATGACAGAATAATTTTGTTCTTCTAGATATAAAACGAGACGAAGAGTCTTCAGCCATGCTAGCAGCTCTGTGAGGCTGCATTAAGACACAGTTCTGCTTTGAGCTAAATGCTAACGTCAGCATGCTAACATTCCCACAGGGACAATGCTAACGCGTTGATGTTCACCGTCTTAGTTTATTGTGTTGGCACGCTAACAGTTGCTCACTGACACTAAATACAAAGTAGAGGCTGGTGGGAGTGACATTAGGTTTCCAGGAAATAAACCAAAGGATTGATGTTTTGACCTCATGGTGGATGAAAAGTCAGAGGATCATCGAAGGTTTCACAGTTCATTCTGAAGGGAACGTGAGCTTCTCAACCACATTTCATGACAATTCAGCCAAGAAATTTCACTTAAAACCACAAATACTATTATTATCATGGTGGTTCTAGATGAAAAGTCGTAGCATCATTAGCATCTGTAGGATTCATCCTCTGGGGATCATGAATGTCTGTTCATGTCATCCCATCCAACAGTGACCAACCCGCCGACCAACACTTCCATTCTCACACTGATGAAAAATAATTGTGACGGCAGACTCGTCTTTGTTGAGATCAGAAAGAGAAGAAGAGAGAATCTTCTTCCAGAGTCGTCTCTGGCTCTCGGCCTCCCTCGTCTCTTCAGTCAGACTCCGGCGCTCAGTCACCATTTGGATTTTGTAATTGAAAGCTGAGCTCAGCCTGTCCCCCCTGTGACCTCCATCAGAGGCCGGCGCACCGCTTCGAGGACCCCCGCATGTCAAGCCGTGTTCGGGAAGGCAGCAGCTGGCCCTTCGCCTCCCATCATCCCTCTCTTCCCACCCGCGGCGCTGACAGTCGGCGGCAGGGTTGTTTACGGCTTCCACGCCGGCTGCGGCTTGTAGGACATTCGTCTTTTAGTGCGAGGTTTATGAGCACCGTCACTCTCCATCTGTTAACTGCCGGGGTGCCTTTAATTGTCCCCCGTCCCCCCAGAGATCGATAAGGCTGCCAGGGCGCCACGACTCCCGCCGAGCGCCGAGCGGGTGATTGTGCATCATCATCTGAGTGATTACAGCTATTTGCTTGCTTATTGCTTCACATTGTTTGGACGACACATCAGCTTTAGAGAGCGGTGGAGAAAGATGGAGGGGGTCGGAGGAGAAAGAGAGGGGGGAAATGAGAGAGGAGGGAAGGAAGAAAGAGTGATGACAGGACAATTTCACACCCTCATGGTTATTGGTTTTCAGGGACAGGCTATTCAACGTTTGGCAGGAAATCCAGCGCGGAGCAGAGGCGCCTGGATGAGGCCGCGACGGCGCCTCCGTCCGTCCACCTCGGTTTGTTTGTCGCTGTTTGTCAGGTGATATCTGCTCAGGTGAGCAGGGACGATGGCGCGGTGTCCGCCTACGACAGATTTATGTCACGTCTGACGTGCAGAAGAGTTTCACCATCACAGTGTTATTACCAGCGCCGGGACTTTGAGCGTCATGTTGTCTCAGTTTGGTCTGGACCTCTGAATATGTCAAAGTTTTTAGAGTATTTGAGGCTGCACACCTCAGTACGGGACACCCTAACGTCCCAAATTACGCAGCTTCACGCCACATGAAGCTGTTAGCATGAACTCAAGAAACATTTGACTTTGCTTCCTACATTGAGATATTTGTATGTTTTACACTTGAAATGACTTGTGGATGATTTCAAGCAATGTACAAAACAATTCTTAATAATAAAAAGCTGTAAAATTAGTCAGTCAGCCAGTCTCGTGCAGACAGTCAGGAAGAATATCCACAGGCTAGCAAGCTAACAGGCTAACGAGAAGCCTACTGGCTGACTCATCGCATTGCTCGACCGTGCGAGAGCTCGTATCTGCACAAACTCAAGCCTCAGTCATGACAGCCGTCGACTTTCCTCATGTTTCTCTGCACAGAATCTGAAGTTTCTCACGTTCTCTGTCAAACAGCATCAATTCAACTCTGCAACCTGATCCGGCATCAGTGCCAGACAGACCCAGGAGGGCTTCCTGTATGAAACTCATGGCTCCACCCTTCAGTCCGATGTGCAGCCAATCAGCACTCTGCACCTGGTTTATCACATAGAATTAAGATTTGGGGATTAAAGCCGTTCATACGGCACATTCGCGTCCCACAGCTCATTTCAGACGTGATCTCTGCTTCCTGTGTCGCCGTCGCTGATGCAAAGCGCTTGCTGCTGTGACTTCTGTTGCATTCTGGGATTGATTGAGCTTGTCCGTAAGCGAGCGACCACCCGCGCACCAACCAGGGTTCAGCCAGCGGAGCCGTTTTTCTCAGAGCTTCAGGGTCATTTCTTCACACCCTGACGATCACAGCCGCCGCCGAAATGTTAGAAGCCACATTCACACCAGTCTTACAAAGTGTAACACTGACGCTTCTGCTCATCCGTGACCGAGGACGTGAGCGCTGACATTTCCATGATTTTATGGATGAATACGCAAAACCTTGAACTTCACGAGTAATGAGTGTGAGGCTGAAGTGGAGTCTGGTCTTTTTCAGGTTTAGCACTGTTTCCATTAAAAAAAGACATCTGAGATAAATTCCTTCAAAAAGACTGAAGAAGCCCAAAAACAATGCATGCTGGGAAAAACACTAATAATGTGATTTTGCTGAGAAATTTTAAGTTGACTCTAATTAGATGATACAAGAACAATGTTTCCAGCTCCAACATCCAAAACCACAACAAAGCCAAGCAGCAGCTGGTTTCTATCAGCTGAGTCAGACATGAAAGTCTCCCTGACAGAAAACCTGTAAAACCTTCATGAAGCACTTTTACCCACAGTGCTCTACAAAGCACACACACTCTCACACACCAATGGCAGCGAGGTACCATCACGGAGAGAAACTGGGCTTCAACATGTGGACAGGAGCAGATCACCGACCCCGTGATTGGTGGAAGATCACTTCCAGCCATCCAGGTGTACAACTCAAAACTGAAGAACACCTGCACACATCTGGCTGAGCAGGTAACAGTGCAGCAGAGAACATCCTCCTCATCCTCAGCTGATCCTCCTGCACAGTCACATCTCAGCTGCCGGTCATCACCGCGGTGAGCTGTTCTCACACCATCACAGGAAATGTACGACGGAGCCGAAGTGGCTTTGGTGAACTCAGAGCATCTTGAATCTCATGCATGCACGCACACACACACACACACACACACACACACACACACACACACACACACACACACACACACACACAGAAAAACTCCAAACCACATGTACATGCAGCGCACACACACACCTGCACTTCACAGTGTAACATCACCACATCTTCTCAAATGCACCGATCTTACTCTGTGTGTGTGTGTGTGTGTGTGTGTGTGTGTGTGTGTGTGTGTGTGTGTGTGTGTGTGTGGTACTCACGTCTGTCTCGGTGGCAGTCGCTCCTGAAATGGGTCATAACAAGAGAAGAAGAAGAGGAGGAGGAGGAGGAGGAGGAGGAGGAGGAGAGAGATAAAACCTGACGACTCAGAGTGTGGATGTCTGACTGATGCTTCCCTCACAGAGAGAGGTGACTGCTGAGCATGGCAGTGGGTCGTACCATCTCACGCTCCACTGAGGGGGGTGGAGGAGAGATGACCGGCTCATTTATCTGGTGAGCAGGGGGGAGGAGGGGGGAGTGTGCACATGAGTGAGCACGAGGGAGAGAGGTGAGGGGTGACGGGTAGAGCTCGAGTAAAGCAGGTGAAATGAGAAAGTAGAAAAGGTAACTGTGAGCCTTTGTTGTGAAGTTTCTGATGTTTCTGCGTTTATCTTCTACAGTCAGGCAAATATAATGTTAATAACAGTGAGATAACCCCCAGGATTTGTCCTGTGGAGGTGCTGCGCCCTCTACTGGATGAAAACATGGCTGTTAATGTGTAAGTATTCCTATAATTCTCCTCCTGTACTTCCCTTCTATGATTATGGGTTAAGGTGTGTGTGTGTGTGGGGGGGGGGGGGGGGTGCTCCCACTGGGCCATCAGCTGTTAAAAACTGACAAATCACAGACTGTCTACATAGATGGAGAACTTGTTTCCAAACAGCCAATCAAATCTTTGCATAGATCAGTAACATCACCGTTACGCTGACTCGCAGCCAAGCAGCAACTTCCAGAGCTGGAAAATGAAGCCAGCGCAGACGTGCCCAGACTGCAGTTCCTCGAATGGCCACTCGAGGCTTCAAAAACGAGTCAATTCCCATAGAGCCCCACAACAAAAAGCTCAACTTTACAGCAGAATAAACATGTTTCCAGGCTGTTTTGGTCTCTGTTGTGATGTGAATTTTTGTAAAACTCACTCCTTTAAATTATATTAAGGTTTAAAGTTCTGCATAATTATGGGCGGGGCCACTTTGAATTATGCAGTTTAAGCTTACAGTCAGACAGCGGCCTGCTACACAACACCAGAGCCACAGACTCCTTCTGCTTCAGTCTCCTTCGTATCTAACGAGTCTTATCCTGCACCTTAGCTTGTTGAATGAGCGACCAAACAAACACTCACTGGGGAAAAGTGCACTGCTAATGTCAGTTTGCTGGCTAGGTAGCTCGTTAAGCTAGCTGCTCAGGTGTAGCACATTAAACAGCATGTAAACATATCAGCAAATATCCCTTTGGTCTGCTTAACAACACACCGTCACTGCTCATGGCTACAGGCTTTGTCTCTTACTCCCCTGCTGGAGCTCAGCCTGCCAGCTGCTGTCAATCAAACTGACAGAGGACCTCTGAAATTTCTCCAAACACTTTTTTTCTCTCTTTTAATAATAAAAAAACTATTGACAGTAAACTCAAAATGACACTCTCATTATGTTTGACTGCAGAAAGAGAGAGATGTGGTTTCAGATGGACTTTCGCACTGAATCCACTTTTTGGGGTTTTCACACATGCAGCCACATTATGTTCGTTCTGTTCACTGACGTTATTTTCCTTTTTCCAGATAAAAAATGTTAGTTTCTGTTTCTGCCAACACTTTCAACCTGTTGTGAAAAGATTAAATCGAAGTTTGGCTGCATTGCTCCATGCGAACAGTGTGTAAAACCACTGTTTCTGTGTTTGTTCTTATGTCTCCTGTTTCTCATTCAGCAGCTGTACACCTCGTCTTCAATAAGCACTTTCACCACAGCAGCATCTTCTCCACCTGCTGCTATTTGATTATCATCCAGGGAGTCGATGTCAGACCTGCTGCGAGCTGCTGCTGGCATTTTAGTGGGTTTCCTCTGCCCCGCTGCTACGAATGAGCCCAGCAGCACATCAGCGCTGCTGCATGGAAATAAAGTGTGAGGCGGTGATGTGACGGCGGCGGCGGTCCATTAGATATTCAGACAGAATTAACTAACCAATAACAAACTTCCATGCTGCTCTGTCGCTAGTAGTACTCAAATCCACTACGAGAAAAAGTCCTTCATTCAAAACCTCACTTTAGTAAAAGTATGTAAGTACCAGCAACATTTAAAGTATCAAAAGTAAAAGTACTCATCATGCAGAAACATGGTCCCTGACGGCGTTTTACTATTAAACATGATTTTAAAAGGGTTTATTTAGCTGAAGCCATAAAGCTTCATCATTCAGTGTATCTCAAACATCTGGAGATCCGTGGTTTTCACTGGACAGGAAGGCCATGAAACACTAGTAACTAAAGCTGTCGGACAAAAGTAATGGAGTAAAAAGTACAATATTTACCTCTGAGATGTAGTGAAGGAGGAGTAGCTTAAAGTGGAAATACTCACGTAAAATACCTCGAATATGTATTTAGGTATATTTTAGGGCAGTACTTGAGTAAATGTACTTAGTTCCATTCTTCCTTTGAGTATCACACAGCGAGTCGGATCTGCACCTGCTCACAGGTAAACAGTCTGTTCAGTATATTAACCTGGATTTTTAGTTTTCAGAAGAAAAAGTCCAAATGAAAACTGAAGACGGACGTTTTGTCTCAGTGAAAACGTCTGTTTGATATTTAAATCTGATGTTTTTCATCTCAGAGCCTCGTTCACCTGCTCACCTGCTCACCTGCTCACCTGCAGAGCTCAGGAAGCTGATCGGTGGATAAAAGTTTAATCAGTGATAATAAATTGACCCGGTGAGAGAGAGAGACCACCCAGCCGCCATCTCACTCTGCTTTAATTACAAATCCCATTAAATGATTTCACTTTAATTAAAGCTGTCCTGTCTAATTAAGATATGATGATGAGGAGAGGCGGCCGTCTCCAGAGCCTCTGTGTTTATCCTGGAGTTAACCTCCATCAGCTGACAGCCTCCCAGCATGCATTTCAATGAGACCACAGGGTCAGTGCAACACACACACACACACACACACACACACACACACACACACACACAGGTTTGAAATGCACATATTTGTGTGCCTCCAGCTGCAGTATTTGCATGTTTTTCTCTCGATGTTACTGCAGTATCACAGTGTAATGTACACAGAGTACCATTCTGACAGGATGAACACATGAAATAAACACTTCACTGCCTGTATGAACAGATAGGACACGTGTGATGGACTACTGGGAAAAAGGCGGATGGTTCTAGTGGAAATCACTACAGATGACTGTGATAGGCTGAAACACAGAAGATGGAAACTGGAAGATTAATCACAAAATCAATCGGCAGATTAATTGATAGACAATAATCAGTCGTTGGAGCCTAAAAATCAACAATATTTGTTGACATTTTCTTTGTTGTGTCCTGATCGATTCAGCAGCTGCAGCTGAAACAACCGGCCGACAGGACGAGAGGACGAGAGGCTCTCTGTGTTTGAGTCCAAGGAGTTGAACCCTCAACCCTGTTGCCGTGGTAACCACCTGCCCAGGTGTATTTCCTACACAAAGCAGTTCAGTTAATCCAACTGTCACTGTCCCAGCTGCTAATCCCTCCGCTTAATGGAGGCTTATAGGGGTTTTCATTCACACACACACACACACACACACACACACACACACACACACACACACACAGAGGAATCACACCTGTATAAACACACAGGAGGTCTGTCAGAGAAGATAAAGAGTCCATAAAAAGACTGCATTAATATTCACTTCCACTTTCAAACTTTAGACTTTTTCTGTTGTTGGAAAAAGTACAAAAACACATCCGGAGTAACACTGAATGTAAAAATATCTCAACAAATTCCCTGTAGTGGTATGTTACATCACTGAAGTACTGTGCTTCAGCAGAAGGTTGGGGTACTTGTACTTCACTTGAGTATTTCCATTTCATGTTCTTTCACACGTCTGCTGCACCTCACAAGAAGTTACTGTAGTTTTTCACTCGACTACTTTTATCTGATAGTTTATCCAAACGAGCTCCACCTCGAGCAGGTACACAAGTAAAATACTGCTCAGTGGAGGAAGGAGTATTCAGATCATTTACTGAAGTAAAAGTACCAATATAGTGATGTAAAGGTACTCTGTTACAAGTGAAAAACACAAGAGCTTCAACAGAAAGGCTGACAGGACAGACTGCAGCACCACCTGGTGGACGACAGGAGCACTGCACGATACGACGCTCAGTCAAACCTCATGACAGCGAAGCCTGAGAGAAAAACTTCAAGTTATAGTCAAACATTACAGATTTCAGACATCATTTATCGACCCCAGTAATTATCAGAGTCCCTGAAAACCTCTCCAAGACTTTTAAGGTCTGATGGGGTTGAGTTTTTTTAAATTTCCCTGACGTGGAATCAACAAAGTTTTATCTTCTCTTTTGTGGTGGAGAAACATGTTTTATTCCTGATTTCCTACATTTTACACATTTATTTACATTTATGTTCATTTTTTATTTACAGTCCTTCAAAGTGCAGTTTTTCAAGGACTTTCAAGGCCAGTACAAAGATCTATAGTACTGATACTGGGACAGTGACCTTAAAACAGTGGAGGAGTGTAACTACGTACATTTTCCTTACCCTTGTAACACAGTATGTTTACAGTGTGCTATTAGTATCTTCACTGAAGTACAGGACCTGAATCCTTGATCCAGTCCTTTATGGTTGTGTTAGCCTCATTAGCAGCTCGGCTCTGATGGTCAGTCAGTCCTTCACTTCAGTCCGGACTGAAATCTCTGAGAACTCGTTGGAAGGACCATCCTGAAATGTGGTTCAGACGTTCACGCTTCCCTCAGGATGAACTTTAACTCTCCGACGTTTCATCTCGCGCCACCATCAGGTCAACATTTTAACTGGTTCAATACTTCGACCTCGACCTATACCTCTTTTAAATATCTGCAAAATGAAGTTTCCATTAGCCGTTGTTTGTGCTTCATGCTAATTAGCGAACGTTAGCATGCTAACACATACCTAAGCAGGGCCTCACAGAGCTGCTAGCATGGCTGTAGACACCAATATGAGCAGGCTCCTGCTGTACATTGAATTCAAGGAGCCTTCAATGACATTCAAGGCCTGTTTGACCAAAAGAGTGACACCTGATCCTGTTCAGGACTTTCAAAGATCATTTTCTATTTGAATCTCACAAACATAAAACCATTCAGAGACATTCCTGCAGGAGATGTCAGTGTCTGTTCAGAGGCCGCCATCATCACACTTCATAGTTTGGACGGTGCGTTCAGGGACTTTCTGGTCCCTGCAGCTCTTTTCCTGCTGAGGGACAATCCAGGCGGGACTATCAGCAGATATGGCCACTCTGTCGTTTTAGGAGCTGCACCTCATCATCCTGCGAGGCGGTAGGTTTAGGGTTTCAGAAAAAGTGGGACTTTACAGTCGCTGTAATTGGAGCAGAGGTCAGATTCCTGAGCCGAGGAGCGAATGTGAAGCCATCACCGAAATGTTGCTGCTTTGTTGTGCAGATGATGATTAAAAGCCAGACTTCTTCTAATTTGAGGGTTTATTTCTGGAGATGCTGATGGACCAAAAAGTGAAAGAGTGTTCCAGATGTGGGAGCCACTCTCCTCCTCCACCTCCTCCTCTGAAGTATCTGACAGGGAGGAGGGAGGCTGTGGGTGAGCGGAGGAGAAATTTGGCAAGTGCCCTCGAAAAGAAAGCGCAGGAGAGGAGCTGGTTCAGTTGTGGAGAAGCAGCAGAGGAGTGAAACGAAGCTGAGCCGCAGTCTGCCGAGAGCCGATCAGGACCAGGATGAAGACCGCCGCGGTCGTCATGTTGATGCTGTGTCTTCAGCAGAGGAGCTTTTCTTCAGCTCAGGTGAGTCCAGGTGACTCTGACAACAGCTTCCTCTCATGTCCTTTATGTTTCTACTGAGGCAGGAAATTTATTTTCACAGTACTGTTACTGCAGTATTCTGTTCTCACAATACTTCAGATACAGGAGGTTAATGACACATTAAAAGAACAAAACTAACCTTTAGATTTTTCTTGTCAGACTGAAGTTTTACAGACACGCTTTGTGTTCATTTGCCTTTTCTCGACATGTTCTGGACGCTTTAACGTCTTCACGTCACTGAATCCTTTGAATGAAACGATCTTTGAAGGAAAAATATCCCACAGTGTTGAACGGCTCTGAACTCAAACTGAGGCTACGAACGATGATGAAGAGTCATTTTTCTTCTTCTTTAAAGAGGTCAGAGGTCAGAACTTCTGCGTTCGAGTAAAAGCGGAGAAAAGACGCATGAAGAGATGATGAAGATGTTTTCTGAAAGTTTCATTTAATTCACTGAATTCAATCAAACCAGGTCGACTGAGAACAAACTCTTATTTACTATAATGTGTAATATAATACTAACTTAATAATATTAAAGATAAACGAGCAGTTTGCAGACTTTATTCTGTTTTTATTCATCTGGACTGTTGAGGTCAGAACCTCTCCGACGGTCTTCAGGTGACATTTCTAGATCGTGATGATTCTTCATGAAGCTTTTTAATTTTACTGTTGAATTTTTATTTATTTTTGATCTGTTTGATGTTTCATGTTTTCATGTGTCTCACTGTTATTGTCTGTCTGCCTGGAAACTCTTTAGTTACTTTTAAGGTTAAATAAAAGGCAAATTAAATTAAAGTAAATGTGTTTAAAAGTTTAAAGGTCAAAAGCTTTCTCAAAACATTTCCATGGGACCTTCATTTTATTGACCTTCTCTCTTGGGATCAAGTCAGTCTGATTTATGTAGCTCAGCGTCACAGAGCAGTTTTTTATCGTTAATGCAGAGCCAGGACAGCTCAAACAGAGGACATATAGACTTCAATGAGTTTTTCCTGATCATTTCTTTTCACTTAATGATCTCAAAATCGAAGTTTTGTACACATTTCTGAGCGTGTTGTGAGCGCCGTCCAACACGCTGAACTCACGCTCACCCCCGTCTGTACCCGCTCTGACAAACGCCTCCAAACCCTCAAACCTCAGAGGTTCGTTATGTGGCGGCAGCGTCGTGTTCTGAGTGCAGCGTTTCAGTGTTTCAGCCGTCAGGACGAGGTCAGCGGCGGGCTCGGGTCCAATTTTCACCCGGGTGTTACTGCAGCAGGTCGCAGCTCTGAAAACCTCACCTCTATGTATAGACCTCACACCTGAAGCACACTGCAGACAGACGGCAGTCTGATGGCGTCTCCTTCTTCTTGATAAGTGGACGCATGTAGACAGTGAGCGTACTGATCTTCCTCTTCACTGAGCTTAAGCCTAGCTTAACACAAAGACAGGAAGCAGGAGGAAACTGCTAGCCTAGCTCCAGTCTGACAACTTCAAAAGCTGTTTTACTGAAATGTTGTTTAAGGTTTCACATTCAAAAAACTGTCAAAGCTAACTAGCATGTTGCTACCTGTGCATATCAATATCTGTCGTATGGGTTTGCTCTGTTTTGTGGTAGACGCTAACAGTCAGTGCGAGAGGAGAAACACTTTTTGACAAAAAATAAAATAAATTCCATCAAATGAAGAAGAAATATAAATCTGTCAAAGCCAACTTTAGCCTAGTAAGACAGGTGGTACAGCATGCTAGCTTACCTGTTCTCCAGCAGCATCGGTCTGCCCATAACTTGTCCTCGTCCCGTCCACAGGAGTGTCCGTCCACCCACGACCTGGTGAACTCGCTGCGGCAGGTGGAGAGGATGTTGGCGGTCCACGAGGCGTCGTACCAGCAGGGTCTGCGCTCCCTCAGGAAGAGGATGAGCGCTCTGCACAACAGCACCATGGCCATCTTTAAGGCCGGCGGTGAGAGACTTTTTGTCCTGCTGAAATGCCGCCAACAGGTGCAGATTTTACCTTCAGCGGAGAAAAAAACATCTTGAAGGTTTCTAATAACGACGAATCTGGAAATAAACAATGAGCCTGGCAAAGACTGTGACTTATCTGTTAAACGTTAAACTCGGGAAAGCTCTGACTAACAGAATCTTCCTGCTAAGATCGCGGCATCATTTGGTGTTGAACAGTTCTACAACTGAAAATAAGGTTTTCATCCATTACAGGTTATGTCAACTCCATCACCGGCTCACAAAAGCAGTTTGGATGAGATGCCACATAAACACTAACCTCTATTACACCTTTCAATCACACTCTGTCACCACCTCAGTCCAGCAGCCCTGTCCTCTGATGATTCTGTCCTGATGTCCTCTTTAATCTTTCCCTATAGAATAAAACTAAAAGTTTCACAGAATTTCAGGAAAATCTGCAAAAGAAAATGTGACCAAATGTTTCCAGCTGCTACTGTTATGTGAATATTAGGAGCTGGTTTGTCGAGGCCTGGTGGAGCTAATTTCCAAATCGGTGCCATTGAACCATCGTAGAAGAAGAGTGTGCAACAGAATGATGTCATTGACAAACCTCAAATGGTGACAAACACAATGGAAATCAGACATTTCTGTTTGTTTCATGTGTTAATGTGAGGAAGGTTACAGATCTGATGATTTCAGCTCTTTGATGGAAGCTTGAGTCTCCTCTGAGTTCAGAAAGTAAACACACACGTTTCCATCTGCTCCCAGCATCCTGCCCCAAACCAGAGCCCCCCGCTCACGGCCGCAGACTGGGGAGGGTCTTCAGCATCGGACACGAGGTCCACTTCCTGTGTAAGCCGGGCTACGAGCTGATTGGCCCACGGACCCGAGTGTGTCTGGAGTCTCTGAAGTGGAGCGGCCAGCAGCCGATGTGCAGACGTGAGTTCTGATGCCGGACCAGGACTGGAGGACTGACACCAGATCAGCAGCAGCAGTTCACTCAAGTCTTGTTTCATCTGTTCTTTTCAGGCCTGAACAACACCAGCAACTCCCTGGCCTCCCTCTCTAATGCTGCTCCCTCCTCCTCCTCCTCCTCCTCCTCCTCCTCCTCCCTCCCTGTCTCTGCTGCTCTGTCAGCATCCTCCTCAGCATCTTCATCACCCACATCTTCCTCCCCCTCCTCCTCCGTCCGTCCGTCTCACTGCACTCACTTCCTGGGCTCCACCCGCTGCACCTGTGACGTGGGTTTCACCATATCAGGCCGGGACAACAACATCTGCACAGGTGATGAATATTTCTGTCCAATCGCTGATTTTTCAGAGCGTCCGCTGAGGATTCCGTCTGTGTTTCAGACATCGATGAGTGTCGTCTGTTCCCTCTCGGTCAGCCCGGCCGCCTCTGCGTCCATCAGTGCGTCAACACTCCCGGCAGCTTCCACTGCTTCTGTCCAGCCGGCTACGACCTCGCCAGAGACGGCCGCAGCTGCACAGGTCAGAGTTCAAAGGTCATCCTTCAGTCAAGGGAATGTGTGGAGACGTGAGTTCTTTGTGTTCGTAACGCTCGCCTCTGTCCTTCTCTTCAGACATCGACGAGTGTGAAAACATGATGCACAACTGCACAGAGGAGCAGGTGTGTGTGAACACCTTCGGAGGCTTCCAGTGTGTGATGGTGGAGTGTCCTCACATGAAAAACGCCACATACATCAAGACTTCACCCATGTAAGAGCAAACCGCCCTGATCCATCAGCCCCTCTGTTGAAGGCTTTCCTCCGAGCTGGTCACTCCTTTCTGACCTTTTCTGACACACCGAGAGGTCAAAGAACTGTTAGTCTCTGCAAAGCTGAAGGTCTCAACACCTGATCCTCTGGAGGACATCCATGTAGCTTTCACAGTCCAGCTTGCTAACATGTTTACAATTACAATGCCTACATGCTGATGTTTACCATGTTCATCACCGTAGGTCAGCTTGTTAGCATGCTAACATTTGCTAATTAGCGCTAAACACAAAGTAAAGCTGAGGCTGATGGGAACGTCATTAGTTTTGCAGGTATTTGTTCGTAAATCAAAGACAAATTAAAATCGAGGCTACCAAATTTCACCGGAGTTGTTGAGGCATTCATTCAAAATATGAACCTAAGCTAGTTAGCATCCAAAATCACTGTTAACTGCACAGAAACAAAATGTTAAGCTCTCTGATCGGATGTTAACAACAACAGACCACCTGACTCAAAAGATGTGGATAGACTCATTGAGCTTAAATTCGATGAGATGCTGAATGAGCCTGAAGACACTTTTAGCTCGCTAACCAGCTAGCAGCTAACAACTAATTGCCTTGTAATAAAGAGTGAAATTACATTTTAAGAACAATGAAAGTGCAAACAGAGCAGAGGAGGAATGAAAAGTGGATGGACAAAACAAAGAAAACCATAAAACTTCTCACTCCAAAGACGAGGCAGATGAAATGTAAATGACAGGGACGGCCATAGAGAGAGATCTGAAAACAATACGTTTTACCTCCATGTCACCCACTTCCTTTCTCTACCCCTCATTTAGCTTCGTTCCTCCATCAGTAACTGGGCTGAGAGTCAGACTGAGGTTTGGCTTCAGGCGCCACACTGAGGTTTCCAGGCTCCAGTCAGCTGATCAGCTGATGGCGGTGGAGAGGCGTGAAACATGTTTCTGCCAGTGGACGGCAGCTGAATGTGTTTACCAACGTGGTTTTGGTTCATTCCTGCAGTTGAATCATAACTGTATGTTTTAGCAGCGCAGGGAGAGCAGTGCTGTGGCGGACAGACCCTCCACCACGTGCAGGGTTAGCTTCAGGTGAAGGGTTCCCTGCAGATCTTTGGCCGTGACTTCGGACAAAAACAAAGCGTCTCGGTTAAGACAGACTGAAGCTGCTTATTTAAGATTTATGGGTAAAAACAACAGGAAAAATAAGAGCAGGATTAATGGCACTGAGGGGTGCCATCAAATTCAAGTCACTCAGGGATTTGATTTAATTTGATGTCTCTGAATCAGGCGTGACCAAAACAAAGATGGAGTCTCTGGAGAACTCTGGCAATTCAGAGTGACGGGGGGGGTGAGAAGAATAGATGAATAATTTCCAGCCCTCAGACCAAAACCACAAGTGGTTGACAGTGTAAATAAAGTTTTTGCTGACTGATTTCCAACCTATGATATGGCTTTGTCATGAGTTCAGTTCTATTGGCCTCCTTTGTTTCCTCAGGCGCTGCGAGAGGAACCCGTGCATGCTGGGAGACAAAGGATGCACTCAGGCGCCAAACTCCATCTCCTTCCACTTCCTGGCTGTGGTGTCCAACATGTCCGCCCCCCGCGTCCTGTTCCGGGTGTCTGCGGCCCGCGTGCTGGGCGACACGCTGCGTTTCGGGCTGGCAGGCGGCCGTGGGCGGGGCCACTTCAGCGTGCAGCGTTCCGGCCGGCAAACCGGGACCCTCCTCCTGGTGACGCCCATCACGGGTCCTGCTACCCTGGAGGCCGAGGTGGAGATGAGCGAGCTGGAGCGCAACTCCCTGCTGGGCCGCTACCTCACCAAGGTCACCCTGTTTGTGTCTCCCCATGAGTTTTAGGGGGACGACTGACGGGTGAGGGTTCAGGGTTCATCAGGGTTTTCCCAGAACAAACTTTTACAGTCTAACTGACACCACAGAGGTTTTTTTTAGAGGTCAGAAATCATGTCAGGGATTTTCAAATATATTTGTACTTTTTTTTTTTTTTGTTTATTGAGGAAGGAAAAGGGTCTTTGTAAATATGTCAGAAATTCTCTTTAGCCTCTGATTGGGGGACCAGTGTTTGACAGTCCCTCAAGTGCAGTTCGCACCAGTTTGAGCATGTGATGCACAAAGTGTATATTTTCTGAGCATCTCAAACCCTCCAAACTGACCAAAATTTATTTTCAGAATTTGATCCATTTGGTCCAGAAACAGTGAACGAGCCCAAACATCGACCCATCAGGAAGCCTGTGGAGGATTTCTGCAGCTTTTTTAGGACCGAATGGGGCTGCCATCTTTAAACATGGTGTCCAGCTCTCAACCATACATCTACTAGTTTGTGGCTCTAATGAAAATCATTACGTTCAAGTTAAGCTTCTGATTTTCTGAAGAATAAATGAGCAGTTATGTTTGATCTGTTTGTCTGCTGAAGGAGAAAGATTTTAAACCTGTTTCCTCAAGTTTCGACTGTTTCCGCATTCAGAGGAGCCTGGACAGGATTCTGGATTCAAATGTAATGCTAATATATGTCGGCACAAACTGAGACACACAGCTAACAGGCTAACGACAGACAGCATTTTGTTAGCGGTGGCTCCATCGGTCACTTAAACTCTCCACTGTTAAGTTGTTAATTAATTCTGTAGCCTGCTAGCTGCCGTTAGCAGCGCTCTCGTCCTGGCGTATGTCGTTTTGTAGCTCGTACAGCTAACAGGGTGCGAGCTAGGACCTCCTAAAGGTTAGCGTCAAAGCTAATTTTTGCTACAGTTCCTCCTTGTTGTGTCTCAGGTTTGTTAGCGTCACTGTCAGCGTAATAAAATGTTTTATGCAAATACAGAGCAAAATGATTTGATTGGCTGTACAAAGGAGATGTTATCGATATATTTGTTCTTGTTTTTAAAGGTGCTACATACGTAGTTATTATTAGCATTAGTGTTATTGTGGTATTGTTGAAACAGTGGCATTTTGGCACCATGAAAACAAAAATATGAATTTCTTCTTCTTGTGAATTGATTTTGTCTGACAGGACTGAATCTGAAATGTAATGTACAGATCAGAAATGTTGCAGCAGAATAAAAACACGCAATTAAATTTCAGTTGGACTTTAAAGTTTGAGGAGATTCAGAGTTGACTCTGACTTTTATACTCAACACAATGTCAGACTTTGTGGGACTTTAGATGTGAGTTTTGTATGTTTTTTTTTCCTTTTTTTTAAGTGAAAATGTGGGAAACCTATGTAATGAAAGCAAACCTGACAATGTCTTTGTGGGGGTTTTTTTTTTGGGGGGGGGGGGGCGGGGTGTCAAACCACTGAGTGTTTTTAGCCTCTTTGCAGGTGACTTACTGTAGTTGTATTAGTGTTGAGTGAGTTGAATTAAACTCAGCAGAAGGTTTCAGTGTTTGCAGAGAAAGTGGGATCATAAAGTGTTTGTTCCAGTCAGAAGAACTGACGGTTTGAGCCTCGAATGCTTTGACATGGCCGAGGAGTTCCAGAGCGGAGATGACTTTCAGCAGCCATCTTTGTTTGAATCAGGAAGTGGAGTCACAACCTGGAGACCAGGTCAAGAATCTGTGATTGTGCAGCAGATCGGACGAGTTTGAATCCAGATCAGTATGATGCATGAGAGGAGCTCCCTGAGGCTGCAGTGTGTTTCACTCATACGTTTGCTCTTTCTGTGTTTCTGTCACTGTACGCTGTCTTCACGCTGATCGTTATCATCAACTTACACCAATAAACACGTTTACACCGACACGGTTCGCCGTCTGTTCTCTGAGAAGCTGGAAATCCTTCGCGAAGGTATTTTTGGATGTTTTGAGACATTGGAGCTGCGAGGTCGACGTGTTTTGGTCCTGAAGAATTTATCACAGATCTGTCAGACGGCCCGAAGCCTCCACAGAGCAGACAGAACACACACATAAAAACAGACGACACACACGCAGACGTACAGTCACACACTGCATGTTTACACCGTGTGCACACACACATTCTCACACACACGTACAAGACATAAAAACACACAAATGTATGAGGACCCGGACAGCTGCTGCTGATTGGCTCAGTGTGACCGTCTGCTCTGACATCACTGCCTTATACGGGGTTTGACTGGCTGTATTGAAATAAAGTCACCTATGGATGGACAGGAAATGATTCTCATCATCTAATATTTGAGGTCATCTTTAAAACATCAATCTCAAATGTGAGTTTGTTGGTTTTTCTTTTAAATTGAACTAAAGATGTTTGAAGACTGAGAACGTGACGGCCATTTTTCACGGTTTCCTGTCATTTTTAGACACTCGTTTCATTAGAAACGATCAGATTATTCGTTGACGGTCATGTTTCTGTTCAGTGATCATGCAGATAAAAGTTCTGACTGATTCTGCCGATGTGATGCTGTTTTTGAGTACATGATGATTTTCATTCCCAAATAATGAAACCACCGGCTGCACGACGGGAGGAAGACGACATTCAAAAACAGCCTGAAACAATGGAGGGCTGAGATGGAGTGAAGCTCGCCGTGTGTGATTTGTAGCCAACAGGCTAAAACATGTTCAACCACAGACACGTCCTTTAATTCACCCTGAGGATGGAGGAAGTCTGACAGGATTTATTCACATTTTCACGGTTACAGTCGGACTGCAGCGCCGCACTGAGTTTCTAAAGTTGGATCTATCTGTAGACGCGGATGAACCCACGACGGCCTCACGGTAACCGTCCGGATTTTTACTCCACAGACTTGGGGTCTTCTTTTCAAAATGAGATCTCTTCACTTGATGACAGACCTGTGCTGTGACTGAAAAGGACACTTTCAGCTGTTAAATGCACATCGTTTATTCTTCAGGTCTTTAATCCACCTGAACAACAACTAAACGGCTTCAATCAAAACTGATAACACGCATCAGTGAGCTGAGCTCAACTCTGCAGCTGCTACAGGCGACGTTAGCTGCTGCTAGCATCTCCAGACCTACTAGAGCCTCGGGCCAAACGGGTCACAGTCGAGTTGCATCTTTAACTTCCCGTCAGTCTTTTTTTTTTTTTTTTTTTTTTTTAAGGATCATTCTGGTTTATTTCAACGTGGATCTTACTCATGTTTTCCAGTCAGCTGCTGAGATCTGAAAACATCTTTGACCGAAATTAACCCACAAAATCAGCAGGAACAAACCCCACGTCTTTCCGATGACTCCACGTTTCACCTCATGACACGAGCAAAAACAGCGTCCGCCTGTCGAGCTCGCAGCTCATTGGTTCCTGCTGAAGGTGTAAAGTATTTGGTTTCATCTTTTAAAAGCTTCACTGATTTCCTCAAACAGCTGTCGGTTTTAACAAACAAACAGGAGGAAATGGAACTTCTGTTGGGACTATTTTCAGCGGCGGATGAATCCACGTTTGGCGCTGTCGTGAACGTTAGCAGGACGGTGAAATGAACAAAGCGAAGCACAGAATAGAAACCTTGCAGACTTTATTATTATTAACAAACTGTCCGATTTTCATCTGTACAGAACAACCGAAAGAAACCGAGAAAGAAAAGAGGACAGAAGAAAAGAATCAGCTGATCGAGCTCCACGGACACAAAACAGCGTTTACAAAAAGGTCTTAATCAGCACAAACTTCAAATCAAAATGTTCCAGGAGAACAGCGAGGAACCGAGCGGAGGTCACACACAGCATCCTGCACACACACACACAGACATGTGACCCATCACACGCACACACGCACACACGCACTCACTCACTCACTCACTCACTCACTCACTCACTCACTCACTCACTCACTCACTCACTCACTCACTCACGTTCCTCTGCTGGGCGCTGCAGGGGGTTCTGGGATGTTCTGTACAGCGGGATCCCTCGGCGGGACGGTGAGTAGGCACGCTTTGATCAAACCGACGTCAGATGGAAACAAAGTGAAGGCAGTTCAACGAATCAGGACGTCTCATTTACAAGCAGGAGGGCGGCGCTCGCCACGGCAAGCTTCCACAATTAGAAAGAAGTGAAGCGCGAAGGCTGACTGCACGCACGTGGTCCACAGCGTCACCACTCAGGACAGAACACATGGACACGACGGGCCGGAGCTGGGACAGAGGGCGGCGTCCTGTGGTGTCTTTACACCCGCAACCGTTAAAAAAAAACACCTTCTGTCTTCACACGACGGCACAAAGCTCGACGGCGCTGCGACGATTCCAGCGAGACCTCGACCTGGACTGAAGAAGGCGTCCGGTCAGGAGCTGAGAGCTGACCCGGTTTGGTTGTGTGGCGCCTCGTTCTGGTTTTGTTTCCTCAGTTTGTGTCAGAGAAGCTGAAACACGAGGCCTCGTGAGTCCCTCACACCTGAAGGAGAGGAATCACCTGACCCGTCACCTGCTGAGCCCGTTCACGCTCTCACTGACTTCTCCATCCAAACATCTGAAGACCTTCGGCTCTAGGAAACAGCGATGTGGTCTGTTTTTAACGTTTTCTGATATTTTACTGGCTGAACCATCAATCAAGGAAATCAACTGAAGACTAATGAACGCGAGTTCAACGGGCAGCTTTCACACCAGGCTGAGCTGCACAGGTTCACTGTGAAAACATGCTGCGTATCAGGATAAAACCTTTTAAATAAACCTGTTTGCTGAAGTCGTCTGACAGATGTTAGCTCCCCGTTAGCTTCCTGTTTGTGAAGCACCATCACCTTAAAGATGGCGGTCCACGCGGCGCCTCATCGCAGACCCCTGGCTCATCTTTTCCTCTCTGACTGTCTGACCTGCCTCACCTGGAACAAACGATCACAGTCACCAAGTATTCAGGACGCCACGTTTACCGGCCAATCGCGTTCAGCACAGCCGAGTTCGAACGCGCCGCCGTCTCAGCCTTCAGTCTCGAACTGACCCCGCCTGCCCGAGAGGCGTCCACTGCCACGCCTGAAAGATCAGCCAGCTGCTGGAGCAGGTCGATGGACGGAGGAGGCCGAACCTTCGCCGCCCGCATCCTCCCTCCCTCCTCCCCCGGCAGGAAGGAGGGCGCTCGCTAGAAAAGGCAACCAGAGAACATTCAAATCATAAAAAAACTTTGACCATTAGTAAACAAATAAATAAGGCTATGACAAAACAATATATATATATTTATAGATATAAAAAAGAACGGAAAATGTTTCCAGTATCTTCACACGAAAATGTTCACATCTCGATAATCATCTAGAATCTTCTTCTTTCTTTATGCTGGATTTGTTTCCTGCTCTCAGCTTTTCTGCACCACCCGGCGCGGCGGTGGCTCTGCGAGTTCATGACTGGAGAAAAGAAAGCCAGCCGGCCCAGTCTGTCCGCTCCACCCGGTGCTGGTCGGACTGGGATCGCTCCTGCATCGCGGCGCGGTCAGACGGCCAGAGCGACGCCAAACTCCCGTCCCGACCAGCTGCTGGAGCGGTGAAAACGGGGAGCGGCAGGTGGATGCGGTGTGTTTATGGCACAGGTCGGGCTGGGAAAAAAGAAGAAAGGAATCTGACTGCATTGGAGGAGCGCTGAGGTCGCCATGTCTGCCGCCAGGAGAAGCAAAAGATAAAACAACCACAAGGATTTCCCGCTGGAGGAAGAGCGGCGAGCGAGACGGCGGAGTGTTTGTGATGTGTTTGCCCTCCCCCTCTTTTTGTCATGTGTGGCTCGGTGGAGGGCTGGCTGGTTGGCACCACCCGCCTGGCAGTCCCATGGCGATAAAATCTAACTAACACACATCAGGGAGAAAAAATCCAGAGCCAAAAAAACCCCAAACTCTTTAGCAGGAGGACAAACTAGAACAATATGGTGGTAGAAAGACACACACGCACACACACATACATACATACGTACATACATACATACACACACACACGCACGCACGCACACGTGCACACACACACACACACTGTAGTCATTAAAATACTGGAGTCATTAACCCGCTCTATACATGAGCATTTCCCATCCCACTTTCTACACATTTACACTTTATATGATCTCATTCACCTCCCTCGCCCCCATATTGACCTCTGACCCCATCCATACAACCCCTTCCCTCCCCCCTCCCTCTCCTCACCCCCCCCCACCCCCCGCAGTAAAGAGGAGGAGAAAAAAAAGTGGAGTGATAGTCCATCTGTCCATCTACATCAGGAGGACTCAGCGCTCTGTTTCAAAGGTCGAGAGGAGAAGAAGAAAAAAATGAAGAACAGGTGACAGTGGGCGTGGCCTCTCTGAGAGGGGGCGGGGCTCATGGAGAAGAAACGCAGGTAAGTCACTGATCAAGCCCACTTTCAGTGAATTGTGGGTAATGTCATTCCGGCGACGGGTGAAGAAAGGTGAGCAGATTGGGGGGGGGGGGGGGGCTTTTGGGGGCTGCAAGGAGAGGGGGATGAAGGCGGAGGTTCTTTTCGGCCGTGGTCGTTTCTCCTGTGGGTGTGTCCTGACCCCTGAGTGGGCGGGGTCTACCTGTCCTTCAGCTCCTGAGTGACGCGTTTGGTGAACCTGCCGCAGAGCAGCCCCATCAGGAAGAGCAGAGCCACGCCTGCACCAATCACAGTCAGGATGTAGTTCTTGGACGGTGATGTCATCACCTGCATGGCCAGGTCTGAGAAACCCTCAGCAGGAGCCACCTGACAGGAAGTGAGGACAGGACAGGGTGAGCTCAGGTCTGTGCAGTGTATGTCATAAATTCCAAAATAAAAGCCCCTAAAAACTGATTTAATGTAGCTTATTAATTACTTACAAAATAAAAGCCCTTTAAACACTGCTCAATCAACCAGTGTAAACAGACGTGACGTCCCTCAAACAATCAACTGAAAACCACTTTAAACCAGACTTTAAATTCTGCACAGCTCAATGAATCAGTTTCAAAATAAAACTCCCTTTAAAAACAAGATGGTTTGTTGCTCATTCCATCAATTTCAAAATAAAAGCAACTTTAAACCAGATTTCAAGCAGCCTCTTCAGCAGGGTTCGACTGAGGGGACCCCACTTCCTGTTTGTGTGGCTCTGTGGAGTGAGGAGCTCAGAGCGCCTCCTGCTCCGTCACCTCCAGCTGCTCCCACGCCGCTCAGAGGTTCACGTACCTTGGCGGCGTAGCTCCACATGTCGATGCGATCCTGAAGTCTCTTCTTGCACTCCGGCTGCAGACGGATACGTTTGTCCTGCAGCGCCTCCATCAGGCACGACATCTCTGAGGAGACAACAGACCGCGAGGCGTCATCTTGTGTCGCTGCAGCGTTCAGAGGATTCACAGACGAGGTCAGAAGTTCTTTAGTCTGACTTTAACAGCGATGCTGAACTAACCTGTTTGTTCAGTCTGAACAAATAAACTGAAGAAACACTCAAATAATGACTTGATGTGTGTTGATTAAGAGAAAAACGGCAGCTAAGGGGCAAAATACACATTCAAACATCTACAAAGACCCGCCAGCGCTTCTGCTTCTGCTTGTGCTCCTGGTTCTGGTTCTGGCTGAGACCCGGTCAGACCTCTAGCTGCAGGCCGCTGACCGGTGACACACCCTGTGCTGGTGATACAAAGTCTTTTGATTTTCACGTCTACGTCACAGCTGAGGCGTGTTAGTTCGTGGACTCACGGCGGCCTTTGCCGGGCGGGATGGCTGCACACTGGTGCTTGATGTCCAGAGCGCAGGCCGTGTGGAGGACGGGGTCGACGAAGATGTCCGCCTTGCTCTCCTTCAGCATGTTCAACACCTCCTGCAGGAGGACGGGGGAGGTGGGGGAGGATGGAAAGAGGACAGCGAAGGAGGAAATAAGGACGGGGGGTAAATATGAGCAGCATGTTCTGACGCTGGGATTTCCGCTCCCCTCAGAGGTCAGTGAAGGCAGCAGAGTTTCTTTACCTTCTTACATCCTTCCTGTTTGATCTTCAGCAGGTTCACCTTCAGACACTCCTCCACCTGCCCCGTCTGCTCCTGAGCCGCCGCCTCCTCCGGACACAGGCGGGAGATCTGAACACACACACACACACACACACACACACATTAACAGCAGTGTTAAATACTGACTTCTCAGCAGCTCCAATCAGCTCTTTTCCTGCAGCCTGATGACACCTTGTGATAATTTGCATAGCGTGGCGTCAGCTGCATGAACTTCCTCTCGATTCTGTTAATTCAACATGTCTTGATGTCTGACAGATCGGTTCTCGGAGCAGCAGCACTGCGGAGGATTTGTCGGTACGGAAGGCCTGCGCCGACACATGATTCACATTTCAAATGTCAGAAATATAATTTCAAGACATTTCAAAATTCATCATTTCAGCCAATCGCACCAGCTGGTTTCACATAAACTACCAATCAAAAGTGAGCAGCGGTTTCTTCTCCTCAGCCAGTTAATGTGTCATCATCGCCCCCTGCTGGCCACGCAGCTACATTACAACCAGTGATTATACAGACTTTACTTAGACAATAAAGAAGAATAAGGTGAGTCCATGATGCAGGTATTCAGTATACCTACAATATCAAGTATCAGAGCAACATTTGGGCCGCTAATCTAATTACTAAGATCTTATTGAATGTTTTGTATAAACAGGAAATGATGTCACGAGCTGATCAATCAAAACGACTTCAGCCAAACTGAAAACGCTGAATCTGAAAATGTTTGGGGAAACATCTATAAAGTCATGTTGCTCCTGGAATCAGACTCAGATACCCATAATTCACAGCATGCTGCTGAGGAATGAGGCGTTCACGGTGTATGTTAGCAGGAAAGCAGAGGTGTGCGAACCTCTTGTGTGCAGTGGAGCTGCAGCTGAGGGTCCAGTCTGTAGTCCAGCGCCGACTCCTGCAGGATGACCCGGATCTGATCCTCACAGTCTGGAGACAAGCGCTGCCACAGGAACAGGAAACAGGAAGATTGTTAGGACCAAAGAAACGACATCAACAGCTTTCCAGAGTCAAGCTTCTTCCTGACTGACGTCTCCTCCATGGTTCATCGTTTAACCTGGCTGATTTCACATTCTGTGTACACCCGGTCGTCCACAGGATCAAAGCGTCTCACCTGGTCGGCGTATTTGAGTTTGAGGCAGGAGATGACCTGACCCTCCAGCTCCGTGTCCGCCGTCGCCCTGTTCAGGATCGTCTGACAGAACTTTGGGATGTCGGCTTTACAGGCCTTCCTCAGGACGGGGTTCAGCCTGTAGTCTGCAGACACAGAGACAGAGAGACAGAGAGGCAGAGACAGAGACAGAGACAGAGACAGAGACAGAGAGACAGAGAGACAGAGAGACAGACGCAGACAGACGAGATGATCACTGCCAGTCAGAGTCGAGTGAGAGTGTGTGTGTGCGTGCGTGCGTGCGTGCGTGCGTGCGTGCGTGTGCGCGCGCGTGTGCGTGTGTGTGTGCATGCGTGCGCACTCACCTGTGTTCTGGGTGATCTGTCTCTTGGTGATCATCTGTTTGCATTTGGGATCCATCAGCTCGCTGTTCTTGTTCTGTTTCAGACACTGAAGAACGTTCTTTCCCTCCGACTCAGTGCAGAAACGCTGAAACACACGTTCACATGAAGCTGCTGTGACACCCGTGAAAACACACACACACACACACACACACACACACACACACACACACACACACACACTCCAATACAACACTGTTCAGTAGGATCTGAGCTTCAGGCTCACAGATCAGTTCATTCAGCATCTGTCACGGCTGGTTTCACTGGCCTACCCTGATCATGTGACCCTGGTTTCACTGGCCTGCCTGATCATGTGACCCTGGTTTCACTGGCCTGCCTGATCATGTGACCCTGGTTTCACTGGTCTACCCTGATCATGTGACCCTGGTTTCACTGGCCTGCCTGATCATGTGACCCTGGTTTCACTGGCCTGCCTGATCATGTGACCCTGGTTTCACTGGCCTACCCTGATCATGTGCTTGCAGACTCTCATCAGCTGGTAGTCCAGCTCGGGGTCGACCATCTCCACCTCCTGCAGCTTGAAGATGCGCTGGTGGCAGCGCTGCGTCAGTTCACGCTTGTTCTCCTTCAGACACTCGATGACCTGCAGAGACAAACACACGATAGTGAATCACTGGAGGCATCGATGATGACGAGGGTCTCTCTCAGACTGAAGCATCAGCAGAGACAAGGACACACACGACTGAGTCTGAAGTATTGTTTTGTGTTTCTTTGAAGTACGTTCTTCGTTTCCCTTCTGTCTTCTGTAAAGCACCTCGACTTGCCTTGTTTGAATACAAATAAAACTCTAACAAAGCAAACACGGGTGTCTACAACGTTCACACGTTTGTGTTTTCAGGATCAACACAAGTCCTTCATCGTGGATTTTACCTGAAGAAGGTCTGAGGACAGACGTGCTGTTAGTGAAATGAGCACGTGTATTTGATCACGTCTGACGGCTCTGAGCAGAGGTGGCTTCTGTTTCCTGAACTGATCAGAAAATGTTTCTCAGCATTTAATCTGCTGAACAGAAGACGATTTACAGGACGGCTAACCTGCACTGCAGACGGACAAATGTTCACGACGTCACCTAAACGCCTCACTCTGCAGTCGTTCCTCATGCGCTCACAGAGTGAAGGTGTGTGGTGAGCTCACCTGAGCGTTGCCGAAGGCCACGTTCTGACACAGTCTGTTGATGTCCTGCTTACACGAGTCGTACAGCTCCGGCTCCAGGCGGATGTCCTCCGACTGCAGGGGTGGATTTACAGAAAACATGCAGAGAAAACAAACTTTTAGTCAGTGCAGCCAGAAAAGAGAAAGTCAGAGCAGCTTGAGGAAACATCTCAGGAGAGGTGAGACATCAAAGAGCAAGAGCTCGAAACTTTCAACAGATCTGCTTCACAAACGTCTGAACGGTAAATCACAAATCTACTGAAGTGCTGCTCTGGATTCTGTCGCTCTGGTTAAAACACATCAGTTAGTCACTAATGATAACTCAGGTTTCTGTTACACCCCGAGCTTCTCGTCTGAGTTCACGTCTCTTCAGTGTACACGCCTTAATTCCACTGAATGCTTCGTGCTGCAGCGTACAACGTGTTTTTCCGTAACAGCGTTCTTCTGGCTTTGTATCAACAGTTTGTCTCCTTTCTCTTTCAGACCTCCACCCCCCCTCCACCTCCCGCTGGTCTACTGTGGTTGGACTTCCTGTCTCTGTGCAGCGGCTCAGTAGCTTTTGGAGTGACAGCTAAACTAACCAGACGTTACACTGGACCGCTGACCGACCGTGACCGTGCCGTGTGTCAGCGAACGTACCATCTCCACCTCCTCCACCCGCAGCTGTTTCCGACATTTGACGGACACTCGGTGCTCCTTGGCGTCCTGCAGGGTGTCGTTCCTCACGGTGGTGCTGAGGCAGATCACAACGTCCACCCTGAAGGACGGGAAGACGAGAGGTTACACACCCCGTCTGACCAACGTCTCACAGCATGTCGACGTTATTCCTCCGCCTCGCTGAAGGTGAGAGTCTGTTTCTGCTTCAAGCTCAAACAAACCTTCCATAAAGTCAGAAATAAAAGCCAGACTGAAGTTAAACTACCATCAACAGAGCTCAACACCCCCTACAGAGGAAGGCTGCAATGCTTTTAATGTGAAAAATCTGGAGGAAGTGCTGAGTTTCCTTCGTGGTCGATTAACATGGTTCTGGGAGAAAGTGTCTAACACGACTGTGAGGCACCGCTGTGACTGTGAGGCAATGCTGTGAAATGAATATTAAACTGCATTTAGACGCCAAGAAGGTAAATATGAAGGAAGTGTGGAGTTTGCATTAACTGGGGAACATGGGAAATTAGAAATAAAGCCTCTAATCTAAGAATGACAGACAAACAAACAAACAAACTGTTCTGTGTTATCATCTTCAGGCTGGAAGCCATCAGAGTAAATCCTGCTGTACCTTTAGTGTCAGTCTTATCTTAAAGTCCATCTTAGCATTAAATCAATATTTTCTGTAACACAGACTTAAATTTATCCAAAACATACGAGCAACAACCTCTGAAAGCTGATCAGAGGTCAGTGCTGGTCGTGTGTTTCGAGAGGTGAGATTATTTTCCGGCCTGGAGGACACAGGTCAGAGCTTTGCTCAGTGTTTGCTGGACTGCTGGATGGAAGCAGCCTGTCGGCAGCAGACGTTATGGTTCAGTCAGCAGTCGGCTGGAATCCTCAGGAAGAGTTTTAGGAGAGAGAACTGACCAACACCTGAAACAATCTGAGCGTGGTCAAAGGTCCACTGAGCAGCTGTCAGCCTGAGGACTGAGCTGAAGCCTTAAAGTGCGTCAGTGGACCCTTTTGTCTGGACTGTTTAGTACTACTAATGATTTTTTTCTGGTATTTGCACCAACTGCTGCAGATATGAAGCACAGTCTGTGTTTGGCTCTTACTTCTTCTTGATATTGGGACACAGTTTGAGGACGTCCTCCTTGCAGGCGGTCTTGAACTTGTAGGAGAAACGGAAATCCTTGATCTGAATCTGCAGACAGACGGACAGGCGGACAGAGGGACAGAGGGACAGACGGACAGAGGGACAGAGGGACAGACGGACAGAGGGACAGAGGGACAGAGGGACAGACGGACAGAGGGACAGAGGGACAGAGGGACAGACAGAGCAGCGCGTTAGTAGTGAATGATACTGCAGAGACATGTCTCCAACAACTCAACGAAGAGGACAAACCAATGCTGTACGCATGCTTTAATACTCCAGTGTGGGTCAAAATAAACCCTGAGGACACATTTGTCTCTGTGGACCATCATTTATGCTGCAGGATGAAGTTTTCCTGAAAGCTGAGTGTGTCATCAGTCTGCTCACCAGCTGGAAGTGCGTCACTCCCACCGCACACTTCTCATTCATCTCCTTCTGGTGTTTGTTCTGAACCAAACAGTCCATCAGGTCACCAGTGTCGATCTGATTATCAGCCACCTCCTGACAGACAGACAGACAGACAGACAGACAGACCGACCCAGTAAGAGGAGAGGACGTCACTTCATTCTTGGTATCTTCATACATTTCGCAGCACTACTCAACGTGCACTGCAGAACAGAAGGTGTTCCACAGAGAAATGATTACAGTCCAGATAAGACAGGAAGAAGAGAGACAGCTCTTCAGAACACAAACTTCCTGTTTGTGCACTTTGTACACGGTGTATTACGGTGTACTTCATCGCTTCGTGTGAAGCTCTCTCTGCTTTTTTTTCTGTTGTCTTTTTGCTTTGAAAGTCAGTTTTGAGACTTGTCACAGAGCAACAGATCTTTTGATACAGCTGAGCCAAAAACTGGAACATTCTCGCACTAACTGAGTTCGCTCTGGACGTAGGACGAGCTGTGGGGCAGTGGGCAGTGGACAGTGGACAGTGGACAGTGGGTCTGTCAGTGCACACTCACGTGGCAGTAGGCCTGGATGACGGGTTCACAGGCTCTCATCAGCAGCGCCTCGATCTGGATGTCCTGAGGACAGAAAGACAGACGCTGTTAACCTCAGAGGACTCTGCTCTGGTTGAGCAGGAACATCGGGAGAGTCTTCTTCACGTGTCATGGGCTGCTGAGCCAGCTGCATCATGGGTAGCAGCGCAGGTGTGACGCTTACCTCTGACTCCAGCTCCGTCAGGTTTCCCACCACGTCCCTGCAGTCAGACATCAGGTCCTCCAGGTGATCCTGCAGACACTCCAGCTCCTGTCCGGCATCCGTCTTCTCGCTGCACCACTTCCCCAGGTCGGTCATGCACACCCTCTGGAGCTCAGGGTCCAGCTTCACATCCAGCGCCCTCTGGTGGAGAATCCTCTGCACCTCCACCTTACAGTCCCTGGAGAGCTGCGGGAGGACGAACACGTGGGGTGAGAGGACACGAGAGGAACGGCTCGCTTTGATTGGTCAGAGAGGCCTTTAAGTGACGCTCCGCAGACAGTCAGAGTGATTCACAGACAGACAGACGTCATTTCAGCCTCATCCAAAACTTCATCATCTGGAGATTTGAACCGATTCTTCACAGCTCAGAAGCTTCGTTCACTTCAACAATTACGTTTCAAAATCAGCCCCAACATGCACAGACACCAGATAAGAATTACAGATACAATCACAACCCACAAACCACCAGTCATCATGACAGGCACGTTCAGTTTCCTGTGATCATCATCATCATCATCACCAGTTCACAGGCAGGACGTACTCACAGTCACGTCAGGGTCCTCTGCTTCAGACGCTCCACTGGGGAGCTACGAGGACATTCTCTGGTCAGTGACACGTTCAACTTCCTGCACATTTACTGCAGCTTCTATTTTCCTCCACTTACTGACAGTCTGCTCAAATACATCCTCTGTTTACTGCCAGTTTGGGCCTTTAGCTGATGCTCTAAAGCGACTTCCACTGAGTGCAAACGCACTAAAGGCCTTAAAGCTCAGATCAACACGTTCAGCAAAGAGGTTAAAGAGCCAAATTTCACCAGCACGTTCTCTCTCACTGCGTTCCATCCAGATTATTCTGATTCCTGCGGGTTAGACTTCATCCAGTGAGGAGGAGGAGGTGAGCGGCTCAGTGTTTACTAAGACACAGCTGAAGAAGTCAGCAGCGACATTCAGTAACTCAACTAACTGATGCGTTTGAAGCTCAGAGCTCAGAGCAAACATCTTCCAGCAATCATGGTGCTGCTCCACCAAAGAAGCTACAGACTCACCCTCCGTCCCTGCTCCACCGAGCGGTAGGCGTGGCGGTACAGGCAGGAGAAAATGGTGCCGGGCGGCATCATTTCGCTGGTCTCGTTCCAGCCGTGAGTGTGGCAGAGCCGGGCGGCATCGCCCTGACATTTCTTATACAAGATGGGATCCAACCTGGGCAGCGACACAGGAAGTAAGGCAGCGGTTAACAACGGGACCTTTCATCATGTCCTGTCATCTATCAGATCTGTTCCACCGGGGTTAAATCTGTCTGTCAGCACATGCTTTGCTTTCATAAGTCGTGATTGTGAAGCAGTTCATGAGCTTGTTTCAGTGAAGGTCAGCGTGAACAAAGCCGCAGAGCCTGTGAAGGACGAGGACGAGCAGGACTCACTTCCAGTCTCTGGCGATGAAATACTGCAGCTCCAGCAGTCTGTGCTCACACTCCTCCACCATCTTCTCAGTGTACAGATGCTCCATCAGACACGACAGGATCCTGCAGGATGACCAGATTGCAGACAAACAGTTAAACTTTCCCTGAAACGAGTCTTTCACGATGTCACCAGTGAAACACAAAGACAAAGGAAACATGTCGATAAAGTGGCTGAAATGAGCGGAGAGCACCATCAGACCCTCTCCTGAGGCAGCGTTCGAGGACTCACATGGGGTCTCCGTTGCGGATGTGTTTGCAGGCGGTCTGGATGACGGACTCGCAGGCCTCGTTGAGCGCTCGGTCGATGCGATAGTCGGCGCCGGGGTCGGCTTCCTGCATCAGGTTCTGGAGCTGAGGGGCGAAGACACGACGACAGCGATAAAGAAACCCAGAACTAAAGAGGCAGAAAAACACTCAACGCTCGCAGCTCGGACAGAGAAGATCTTCTTCCCGCTTCCACACAGAGTTCACCGGATGGCGACTCACCGCCCTCTGGCAGTTGGGCTCGATGGCGCCCATGTCCCCTCGGCCGACCCTCATCAGGCAGTGCAGCGTTCGTCCTTTGCGGTGCAGACCGGAGCAGTGACCCTCGATCTCGCTCCGGCAGTGCAGCACGATCTCCGGACTCAGAGAGAAATCCTCCATCAGCATCCGCCTGTAGTCCATCATCTCGCCCTGACACTCGCCGCTGACCACGCGGCCTGAAAGACGCACACATGAACACACACCGAGCACACAATGTGTTCATGAACGAAGACACAACAGGAACCATCGCAGGCCTGTCAGCAGGTTTAACAACCCGAACAAGTTGCCAAACATTAGGAGGAGTCAAACACTTCTAGCAGCCGTCTTTTCTCTCATCTCAGCCATCGTCGCTTTTCTTTTACCTACTCTCGCTGACGTGTAGCCGAGAAGTCAATAAATTACGAGTGGTCAACAAGTCTTAAATCAGCAAAAAAATGAGAGGGATGGCGGACAGGAGGCTCGGCGCCGCTTACCTCGATGCACGGCCGACTCCAGGCAGAGCAGCAGGTAGGACAGGCGAGCTTCTCGGGCTCGCGGCACGTTGGCGTCCGCGGCGCAGTGGTATTTCCTCAGGTCCGACTTGCAGGCTTTGGCCAGCGAGTAGCTCACCTTGTAGTCCTGAGCGATCAGCTTCTGCCTGGTGGTCAGAGCCTCGCGGCACTGAGGACACAGAGCGCCATCAGTATCACGACAAAGAACCAAACTACGAGGGAGGCGACTCTCAGCCTGACCTAATGTTTGACCTTCAGCATCACCGCGTCACTCACTTCTCACAGTGAGTTCTTCTAAAGTGAAAGCTGGTTAAAGAAGGTCTCTGCAGACCTGCAGCACTCACCCGCTCAGACATCGCCTCCTCAAACTTGTGATTGAAGAGACATTTGTAGACTCGTCCCTCGCCGGCCAGCGTCTGGACAAAAAGAATGAAGTCAATGAAAACAGTTTCATTCCTCCATCACGTCACATCATGTGAGGAGGACGACTGGTCCTGAGACGGACGCTGACTGATCCATCCAAAATCACCTGATTGGTCTGATGGAGGCACTAAAACAGCAGGTAAAACTTTAACTTTGCACCTGGTCCGTGATTAATCTGAGGCATCACCAACATCAGAGTTAATCATCAGAGGAGTGTCCTCCGTTAATGAGGCAGAGCGTCTTTTTACAGGTTAAAGACAGTTTAAAGACCAACATAAAGCAACAAAGCTCACGAGCATTAGAGAAGGAGGAAGGTGTTTAAATGACATGACAGAGCAGAAAGGATGCAGAATCCTGACTCGCCTCAACATGGACTGAATGAAAACAGGAAGTCGCCTCACAAGGCTACAAAATAACTGCAATCACTTAAAAAGAGACTTTTCTGGAGACAAATCCTCACGTTTTCACAGAAGCGCTCTCGGTCTTCGCGACAGGCGAAGTAGAGGTAGCGGTCCAGGTGGAAGTCGTCCGAGGAGAGCTCGGCGACCCTCATGATGGACTTCTTGCAGTCCTCTTTGATGGCGTGCGCCCCCGGCTGCTCCTCGGCCTCCCGCACCAAACCTTTCTCCAGACAGGCGATCACCTCGCCCTGAGAGTGGACGTCCTGCACAGGACAGAGACGAGTCGGAGTCAGCTGGGCTGTGATCGGAACCCTTCTCAGACCACGGCAGAAGGAACAAACACAGTTCAACATTAATCATCTGTGGACAGCCGACCCCAGTCTGCAGCACGTCGACCTCCAGCAGCTTTTTGTCCTTTTGCTTTGACAGACCTGTCTTTTTGTTGGGATGGTTATTCTTCAGCAGCTCCATAACGCTCCAGAAACACCGTTCTGGTTACTTTGGATAAGAACACCCTCAAAACTGGTTTCACTGGAACCAGTTCTTCAGTACAAAACAGTCCCAATGAAACCTGGTGACGTTTATCTGTTGACTACAGTAAGCTTGTCTGGACTGACTCTGACTTTAACTAATGATGCTTTTTGGAAATGAACTGATCCGTGACTCCTGAACCAGGATGTGAACTGATCCGTGACTGCCGTGCACTGTCACACCCTTACTGTCAACAGCATGTTCCTGGTTTGGAGAAGCAGGAAGTACAGTGTGCTGACGGCCATCTGGAGTAGGTATACACCGCCTGTGTATAAGTACCTCAAACAAAGCTCCTTCAGAAAAACCACTCCTTTAATCTTGTCGACATGTTGCTGCAGTTTACTGGGTTTTTTCCTGCAACTGTTCCCCGACTAAGAACAAACACAGCAGGAACACCTTGAACTGTGTCTTTAAATGTGACGATGACAGTCATGACGAGCGTTAAAACGAGTCATTTGGTCCTTAAAGTTAAGAATTTTAATGAGACATCCAAAACTCTTCTTTTGGGATAAAAAACACATTTTTTAAACAGACAAACGTTCCCAGTTTGAAAGCAATGACAGTAGATCAGAGCGCCTCTAATCCGTGCAGTGAATCAGTCTGTCAGAGCGTGTGTGCTGTTTTTCCAGCGTGATGAAGACGAGCTCGGTCAGACTAAACGTGGTCAGTCTAAAATCGTCTCCAGACGCTGAAACGAGTCACCGCGACGAATTCCTGATAATGAAACCGACTCCACTCCTGCTGACAAATAAATAATTTGCTCCGAGTTATAATTGCTCCAATGTGACATCCCATAATAACAGCGTGTCTAAAAGGCTTATGAGGCTGAGCTCGGCTCAGCGCCAGGAAAACACGTTCAGAGGAGATCGATCGGCTCCGCTCGCTGACAAACTGCCGTCAAACTCCTCTTTCTCAGCTGAGCCACACTTCAGCAGAGGGTCTGGGATTTCAGTCGGGGAGCAGCGAGGAAGGCCGTGTGTTTTCAGAGCGTGTTAACATGAAGCAGCACCAGGAGAACGCTCACTAATCTCCTCAAACAGCTGCCGACTGTAGCAGCAGGACGGTGTGTGTGTGACTGAGTCTGAATAAAGCGCAGAGTGTGTGTTGGTGTGTGTGTTGATGGAGCTCAGAGGAGGAGGATCCATGAGCTGTGATACTCGAGCCTGTTAGAGTGAATTCACTGCAGGGGGGAGGTCGTCTCTGTAACAGCTGATTCAAGATCACAACTCAACCTTCAACGTGTTCACTGCAAACACACTCACAGGACACCTCCTCATTGACTACAGAGCAGAGCGATGGATGAACAGCAGCTAGTGCCGATCAACGTGACGCTCGACGCAGAAAGCAGGCGTTCATCTTGAGGACAGGCTTCAGCTGCGGGCTCTCACCTTCTCTCCGGTGCTGATGCTGCCGCAGCGCAGCGCGTTGATGTCATCGCGGCATTTGTCCATGAAGCCGCAGATCAGCCGGAAGTCGCTGAAGACGATGCTCGTCATCTTGGTGATGTACTGGTTGCACTGGTAGTCGCTGATGTTGCCACGGTGATCCACCAGACAGGACACCAGGTAGCCCTTCCCCAGCTCCTCCGCCGCACACTCTTTGATCTGGATGAAGAGCAGACTCAGCGTTTACGTCTGTCTGTATCAACACATCTTAAAAAGAGAAATCATCATGTGGCCAAAGGTCAAACCTGCATCCTGTCAATCATTCATCTTAAAGCTCGGGCTGGTTTCCACTTACAGTGCGGATGTTTGTTGGATGACTTATGAATAAATAACAGCTGCTCTTCATATTTCTTCACGTGTACTGTTTTTTAACCCAATCTGTCTCTTTCACTCTGCTCTCCTGTCAAACACGGTGTTGTATGGCAGGATGTTGTGTAACCTTTGGTCTTCCTCTCTCGACGGCTCATTTCTTCGTACCAGCTCGTCATGTCATTCCTGTGTTTTCTCTGTGCAAACGCATCAATAAATGCACAATAAACCTTCTGCCATCTGAACTGTTTCAGTGAAATCACTAGTCCAACACAAAGCTTCGGTCTGCTGCAGAAGCTCAATGCGCTCAGTTAAAGTTGTGCAGCTTCATTTTTTGGCCACTTGGGGGCAGCGTAACAAGCTGTAAACGCCACATCTGGCATGTCATTGGTGGACGTGTTAGCAGACCGTCTGACACGTCTGAGGGAAAGGTGACTTTCACCATTTCATGTTTTTACTGCTTCATTAGTACTGTGAAGCAGATGAAGACAGCGGTGTGTACATGTGAAGCCTGCCGGCGGTTGAATGAAGGTCTGATGAAGTGACATGAGGCTCGTCTTCGCGACAGCGCAGGATGTAAACCTTACGGCGTCCTCCTCAGCTGAGCTCCATTAGCTAGCAGCATCCGTTAGCTATAACCTCCACAAGCGAGCGATGTCAGACTGGACAAATGAAATAAAACGCTGCAGTCAGGCTGTAGAGGTTTGGTCTGGGCGACTCACCTGGGAGATGGTGGTCTTGCAGACCTCCACGGCTACAGACTCAAACTTTGAGTCAGTGGTCAGGTTCAGCTTGTAGTTCCACAGCAGCTGGAGGAGAGAAGACAGAGAAAACACCTGAGCTCACAGATCCACACAGACATTATCCAGACAGAGGCAGGTTCAGGTTCAGGTTCAGGTGGATCCAAGACACAAACAAACTGACGACAGGACTCTTTAAATATCTCCAAGAAACCAATGATGTTGTGTTTTATATCTACTGTAGCTTCATTTTAAAAAAGCTCTGAATGTAGTGAAAGTTTTTTTTTGAGTTTTAGTTTTAGACTTCTTATCTAAACTGTGAAACTTGGCTTTTTGGTCCTGGAGGAGGACGTCCTGTCCCGTCCTGCTTTGACTGAACATACAGCACAGTACGTTCCCTGCTTAGTCACAGCATACGCAGCCTGAGCCAACAGAATACTCCAAGAAAAACTAGCAAACACCCCCAAAAACTGACGAGTACATCAGCAGAAGGTAACAGAGCTTGATGTCCAGACACTAAAGAACAGCGGACAGTTTGTGGAAGACGGTCCAATTGTTCAGTTCCATTCTCAGCAAACGTTCATCTGATCTGCAAGCCAAAGGAAGTCCAGACATCTGCTGCGGAGGAAAACCGGCTAAATTTGGCTGAAAAGTTTTTTAGAGATCTCTGCTTCAACAGCATTTAAACGACAAAATGTGCTTCATGCTAAAATACATTCAGCAGATCCAGAACGAAGCTCCAACGTCCAAAACATTTTCACTTTTCAGCCTGCGTGCTGCAGCTGACAGCTCAGGACAAAGCTGGGCAGAGGATCTTGAGTTGGGACTGCTTTAATACACCGAGCTTAGTTTTTTAAGCTATGTCCCGAATGTGCTGTGGACGAAATCAAACAGCTGATGAGCTTGAACGTCATGTGACTGAAAGCTAAAGTCAGTGAGGGGCCTGAGCTGAGATTTAACCCAAACCACATTAGAAGCAGGTACCAAACTCATGTGCTCGTATATCTGTGGAAAATCATCGTCTGTGCTGTTTAACGTACACCACATGGAACTGCAGGACACCGTGATGCATGCTGGGACACTTACGTGGTTGCATTCTGCAGCGATCTCCGTTTCCTGAAAGAGGAGAGAGAAGAGGTGAGTGAGAAGATAACTTTAGCTTTCAGATCATCTCTCCAGAGATTCTCGTCTTTCTGAGGCTTTTAATTCATTTCATCAAGAGCTTTGGTGACCTGAGATTCAGTAAGTATGTCACACTGGAAGAAGTGTGGCTTCAGCCAGAGCGTCTCTGCAATGTCTAACATCCCACAATCCACTGCAAGCTTTCTCACGTCCTGCCCCAAACAGCAGCGAAACGCCACCAGACCGAGCCCTGCCCCCCCGCCCCCCCCAACCAGAAAAAAGTGCCAATCAGTCCCAACGGACGGACGGACGGACGGACGGACAGACGGACGGACGGACGGAGTATGGCACCTTTCAAAATAAAGACCAGTTCAAAGGAGACAGAAGCCGTTTGGGTCAACAGTTCAGGAAATGAATGTAAGTCAATGCAACGCCCCTCAGTCAACGTGTGTGTGTGTGTGTGTGTGTGTGTGTGTGTGTGTGTGTCTTTGAAATCACAGCTCTGCAGATGGCCGAAGAGTTTCTGACTGTTTACCACATGGCAGCCACACAGAGCCAGGAATAGGCTGACTGTGTGTGTGTGTGTGTGTGTGTGTGTGTGTGTGTGTGAGTATTCTCGTGTGTGTGTTCTATTTACAGTCCAGTGTCACAGTGCTCCTCAAACAGACAGTGAATGCAGAGCGGTGGTGCTGGTGGGGGGGGTCTGTCAGCGCGTTGGTGCTGGTGGGGGGGTCTGTCAGCGTGGTGGTGCTGGTGGTGGGGGGGGGGTCTGTCAGCGCGTTGGTGCTGGTGGGGGGGTCTGTCAGCGTGGTGGTGCTGGTGGGGGGGGGGGTCTGTCAGCGCGGTGGTGCTGGTGGGGGGGGTCTGGTGCTGTAGAACAGGACGGTACGGTGGGCGGAGGCCTGACAGATGTTATAAACAGCACAGAGCTGACTCAGTGGTCAACCGGGGTGGAAAAAATAAATAAAGGCTGGTGGAACCGTGACCCGGACTGACCCGTCAGCGCCGACACGCCCACCAGCAGAACAGCAGAGGGGAAGCTGCGTCGCTCCCTCAGAGCCGCACCTTTGTATTCCCATCATCCTCCTGGCATTGTTTGAATATTTGGGAAGGAGGTGTGTTCAGCTGGAGCCGGAGACACAGGCGTGCCGTGGGAATTTCAAAATAAAGGCGTGTCTCAGAGACGATAAGATAATGATTTTGGATCGCTGATCATTGAAACGATAAACTGAATAAATCCAGATCGACGGAACGGACCTCAAAATAATGTCTGACAGCAACTGAAGAGCAGGTGATCCGAGTCAAATCTTCTCATTTTAAGGCCTGCTCACTGCACTTTTACCTGTGTTGGTCCAGTACAAACACAGGTGCCAAAAGGTTTGGAAGGTGGAAAACCCCACCTCTGCACACACCCCATCCAGCTCTGGACTGCAGGGCCGCATCTCGCTGCTGCAGAGCACAGCGTGAGCGGCGTGGGCGTCCGTCCAGCTCGGCCGGAGGATCTGCACGTTCACAAAACATCTGCATCTGAGCCAAGAGGCAAAACCGGCTAACAGCGTTCAATCCAGAGCTTATGACAGCTGATACAGCAACAGGATGTCACCTGTTCAGGTGAAGTGCACTCGTCTAACAGCTGGCTGGCTGTTCTCACTGTGACCACCTGTCAGAGCAGACAGTAAACACCATCAGAGCCGACACACCCGTCATCCTCTGGAACATTCAGGCTCTCTGTTTGCCGACGTTCCCGCTCCGCTCGCTCGCTCGCTGAAAACCTCCGTCCGCTTTAAGAGCTGCGGCTAAAAGAAACTTCATGGTGGCTCCTCGTTGTGTCTTGGGAGGCTGAGCTATAATTGGAAGTGGCTGAGAGAGAATGACACACCAAGCCACAGAAAGAGGAGCGAATCCAGAGGGAAGCCGGCCATTTCAACACCTTCTGAGTCACCACGCTCAGACACTCAGCAGCTCGCTTCATGCGGCCTTCATCCTCATCTTCATCGGGCTGACAGCAGCAACGCTCGTGCAACTTAAATCAAATCTACTGAAAACCTTCAGAACCGAACAGAATGTGCCATGAAGTCATCTGCTTTCCATCAACGTCGGGCCTGAAGTCACACTGAACACGTCTGCCTTTCATCTTATCGATCAATCCGTTTGTTTGCTTTCTAAAATGTCAGAAAACAGTGAGACCGAGCTGACAAACAGACCAAAACCCAAAAATCTTCATCTGAGACAAAGAAAACCAGCAAATCTTCACATTTGAGAAGTTTTTTGTTTTTAACACTTTCACTTGAACAATGATTGAAATTATGACTCAATTATCAAAACTGTTGCAAATTAAATGTTCTGACTGTTGACTAATGGACAAAAAACTAGAATTAATTAAAGTATTTGCTCTGAGCGTAGGGTTGAAGAAAAGGATTCATTCAGTCATGCATCAACCCACCACTGACTCTCATGAATCTTCATCTTCTGTCCGGTTCAGAGCTCAAAGATGTTCATGACGTTAACGATTCCATCAGTGAAAGACAGACGATGTTTGACGCTTCTGAGGGTAAAAGGACTGAAAATCAGGATTAAATCGACTCGTTTCAGCAGTCAATCAGCTGCCTGATGACAGACTTTGAGCTGGAGCACGGTCTGGTGAGGAGAGCCGGCTCCGTCCCGGACCGAGGAGGACGTCAGCCGGGCCGACGTCCCGCCCCCTGCGTGACACGTGGGGGTCAGGCAGCTCCTTCAGTAACAGACTGCTGCCTCCAGTGTGGAAGACCGTCTGCCTCCAGCATCACCTGATGTGATGTGTGCTGATGCTTCTTTCTCAGTCCTTCATCATGAACCCATCTTTGTTTTGCACGTCTGTTATCAGTGCTGATATTTATCCTTTTCATCTCTTCATAAGGTCTAATTTAAAATCAATATTGGCAACAGTATTTTTATAAACTGCAGATATTGTACAAATACAGAGACTCATGAAATTCAATGTTCTTTCTATGCAACAATATTTCTCAAGTGCAATATAACAAATGACATTTGCAGTTTTTTCTCATAAAAATATTGGCAGTAGTTCTTTTATATTCTGTACATAATGTACTTCTACTCTGTATCCTGTATACTTTTTTATCTTGACCCTTATACTTCAAAACAGACCTTTGAGCACAAAAAGACAAAAGGCTGCAGGTACAAACATAAACATGCAGACACGCTCACACACGTACGCACAGACGTGGACTCAGCAAACGTTAACTGATCCAGTCGTGAGGGACACGAACACAGCAGAACTCTGACAGCAGCATGTTCCTTCAGCTCGCTGTGAGACGCATTAACGTGACAGATTTCCTCAACAGCATCTACAATTAACACTTACGGTGCTAAGTGCTAAATGCTAAAAGGACCTGTATGAGAAGCACAAACAGAACGTGAGCCAGCATCACCTCCTGCTGTAACACAGATCCCTTCACAGGAAACGAGTAAAAAGGCTTTTTATCGCTTGAACTTCTGTCTTCACCTTTTAGAGACAGACTGTCTCCTTTCTGCTTTCTGTTTATAGCCGACTTTAACTGAACCACTGCGAGCGACCGCAACCATGATGAGCGAGAGTGAAAAAACAAAAAGGCAAAGCAGGACGATGGTCTGATCATCAGGACACGTGTGAGACAGCTTAGTGATCAACGGCTCTGAGAGGAGGACGATGGACAGGCCGAGAGGCGTCCCAGCGTTTCTCCTGCTGACGTTTCTACATTCAGGACGGTCAGAGCTGCAGATGACCAACACCTCTGGACAAATGTCAGCCAGAAAGGACCAGAAGACACTGGGAGGACACAACAGGATGTTGCTTAGCAACCAGGATTCTCTTTTTCTTTGTGGTAGACCAAAAATAAACGTATGAGGACAAACTGAAAGCTTAGTTTAGGACGATGTGAGTAAGACCATGAACACCTCAGAGAGGCTGGAAGGTGTCCACCACTGTAGACGATCATCAGGATGGGACGGGACCGGACGGGACGGGACAGACGACCTCCAGTCACTGAGTACCACAGTACCACAGTAACAGTACCACAGTAACAGTACCACAGCAGGTCATTTACAGAAGTCATATGAGAGTGTTACTATGAATAAAAATGGGTCATCTAAGCAGGGCTCGAGACTGCGACCAAAATGGTCGCATATGCGACCTTTTTTTCAGAGTTTGCGAGTAAGAATTTCATCTGGTCGCGTTTGTGCGAGCGCATCAGTTTTATGGCTCCGTGTTAGACATTGTGGTTGAAAGTCGTCCTTTTTTCCACTGGTTTAGTCAGCCGCCTCCACCTGCACTCTCTCCTGTTGAGACAGCGTCGTCGCGTGCACATAAGCCGTCGCATACACGCACAGCGCACAGAACTTCAAGACACCAAGACTAGCGTTTCGCTATTCTCAAAAATGAAGCGGTCTATTGCTGATTTTCTTTTCCAAAAACTAAATAAGGAGAGAGAGGAGGAGACTGGTGGTTAGGTAGAACCAGCAAAAGGTGCCGAATCAGACGGTGGGCCTACTGTTGATGAGGAAGACAGGGAGAGACCGGCCGAGCAGCAGGTGAAAAAAAAAAAAAACGTACTGCTTTCAACCACAATGGCTGACACAGTACCCGTGGTTGCGGTACGAAGGGGGAACTACGTTGTGTGTCTGGTGTCGACAGTGTGGCCCATCTCTTGCAGGCAACACTAAATTTGTTATGGGGTCGACACAATTTAAGCTAGAAGTGAAGTTACACAACGACAGCATAAAACACAAAACCTGTCGGGACCAATGCATCACCCGAAACACTGAGCCCCTCCCGACTTTTTTCAGAGGATGGACGAGAGTAATCGCTAGTTAGTTAGAGCCCTGCATCTAAGCCGTTATTACTGCAGGATGTGCATTACTTTAGGTGGCGCTATACTGAACTGCCTGGACTGAAGGACACCTGCCTTCGTCCCTTTGCGTCCTTTGCCTGCAGCGGTTTTTCCTGATCTGGACTCTTACTGCTACAGCATTGACAGAGCAGCGTTCTTCCACCTTTTTGGGGACGGCTGTTTCCTGTCTGGACACGACGATGCCCCCGTGCACAAAGCCAGCTCCACAAAGATTTCCCAGTTTGGTGTGGGAGAGGATCTGACCTTAACCCCACCCGGCACCTTTGGGATAAACCGGAATGTCGATCAGGATCCAAATCCATCAATACATGAAGTAAACAGCACAATCATTTACCTCTGACACAGTCAACGTCTCCAAAAATGGAGAAAACCAACAATCAACAAACTGAACTCCAGGACTTCTCTAAATGGAGTTTTTAGATCTGCACCTCCCTCAGATGGAGGTAAAAAACTGCTCGTGAAGCGTCAACACAGGTAGAGAAAAACAGCTGAAAACACACCAGCAGGTCTGCTTTCAGAGAGAACGTCCTGTCGCCTTAATGCGCCAGTTGGCCATCATCAAACCGGGTGCAGCTGGGAGGCGAGACAGAAGCAGACACACGGAGGCTTCAGGCAGGCGAGAGGCCAGAGCACAACCTTCAATCTCCAGAGACTCCCAGTCTCTGCACCACGTACACAAAACCACAGCCACCAGCAGCACTGACGGCGGGCAGGCCGGAGACACACAAGAATGCTGCCAGGCTAAAAGCAGCTCTTAATCTCAGCCTTCAATCAGAGAACAGCAGCAGCGGAGCGCCAGCTGGGCAGCTCGTGGACGTCACGCAGGAGGTGGACGGGAGCCGGACGGCGGCGGCACTCGCGGAGGGCCTCGAGAGACGAGGCGTCACACCCAAAAACTGGGATCGCTGAGTCTGAAGCTGCATTCATGTCAACAACAAGGAGGCTGACGGAGAGTTTCCTTCAGACCCGAGTGAGAAACGACGAGGGACGACACATAAGACAGGGACGCTCATTCCACTGATCGTATTCATTGTACAGCTTCAGCGCTGACTGTCTGTCTTCTTCTCTGTGATCCCGTTGAATAGTTTTGAACATGTCACACACGAGGCTGTTTGTTCCAGCTGGTTTCCAGCAGCCGTCATGCATTAAACATGAAAGAAGTGTCATTTTCAGATGGAAGGCAGGTAATTCACAATCAAGTCTGGGTAAAAGTTTGAATCAGTTCAAGTAAAAAACGAGAAGTCACAAAGCTCACGAGCTCCCATTGAAGTGAGCGGAGTCCAGGTGTTTCCTCAGGTCATGAGTGAAGCAGTAAACATGTTAATGATGGAGACTTCTCAGGTCACAGACGACTTCTGAAGACGTCTGCAAAAAGAAAGTCTGATCGTGTTAAACGATTCTTATCGCTGCTTGCTCAGACTAAACTTTACGATGCAATGAAGACAAGAATGAGGAAGCTCCTCCAGAGTCTGTGTAAATGATCACAAGGTGAGATGTGATAAAAAAGAAAAGTCGAGGCAGACGTTTGACATCGGCATTACCCATAAACCCACTGCCGCTACATCTCAGCCAAAACTCCAGTGAAACTTCATTCACATAAGCATTAAAACATCCTCACAGGACAGGACAAACAACAGCCAGCAACCACAAACTGGTGCAGATGCCACTGATCTGTCAACCTGCCAACGAAAAGCCTTAAAGTGAGCGAAGGGCGTCCACAGCGAGCATCCAATCAGAAGGACGCCTCAAAGCGACCTGTACGAGCCAATCACAGCACAGTCGGACTCAAACTTGCTGAGTACGTCCAGTGTTTTTGGATCGTGGTCGCATCACGTTCCCGCCAAAAACAAAGTGCTCCACCGCTGGGACCAGTTCATCTGGACTAGACCGAGACCACGTCCTCTGAAGGGTCTCGGTCCAGACGTTTGATCCACATCAGCCAGAACAAACCAGACGAACCAGGAAAAGACAGCAGGCTTCGTTTTAACGGAACCAAACAAGAAACGTGTGAAAGCACCACAAAACAAGAAAGGACGATGCATTCAAGGTCCAGAAATGAAACACAGTATTCACAGTTCTGTTTTCATCAGAGAAGAATCAGCTGACAATGAGCCTCTTCCACAGAGTCCGCCTTACGGCACCGCCATGTTTCTGGGTCCTCCCCACGCTGCGAAGGGGAGGGCGAGGCGATGGCCGTTCAGGTAGAGGGGGGGCCGCTGAAACCTGCACTCTGGCCCTTTAAGTCACCTTCTGACAGACTGACGGATTCCCTCCACATAGTTTTACATTCCCGTGTTGTTTAAAATGGCCGACAGGACACAACTGTTGGTGGTTGATTTGCATTCAAACGTGACATCTGATGCTTCTTTGTCTTTGGCTGACTCGTGTTTGTGTTTTTGATTAATCTGCTGATGTTTTTTCTATTCTTTGGTCCAGAAAATTAGGAAAAAATGTCCATCAAAGTGACGTTTTCCAATTACGGCTACAACTAATGACTGATTAATCTTTGCTATTTTTGCATAAAGATTACTGAAACAATGAATCAGTTATTCAGATAATTTCCATTTAATTCTCTGAGTCGACTTCAGGCGCTTCTTCTGTCAAACCAACAGCCCAAAACCCAAAGATGTTCCATTTACAACGATATAAAAACAGAATAAAGTGTCAAATCCTCACATTTGACAAACATTTCTGGTTGATCTTCTGTGATTTAACTCATTTCAGCTCTCGGTTACATTCTTCAGGATTAACTACAAGACCACAGAAAACCACCATCACGGTGCCTCTGCTGATATCTTTAGTGCCCTTTTTCTTAAATGGTCAAGCTGTTCATTCGTGAATCTTTCCCTCACGTCTCGTACAACACTTCTTTAAAATCTGTCTCTCCTGCATCTGCTGCTGTGCATTTTCTATACGAGGACTCAGTATTTCACGAGGACTTTTACCAGCAGAGAGGACGCTGTCTTGCGATGTGTAAGCAGATAATGGGCACAAACCAAGGCTTGTCTTAGCTGCTGTAAGCTCCTGTTGTAGACATAAAGATCTCTCAGTCTGCTGCAGTTCTGCTGTTGACAAGCAGCTAATGAGCTTAAAGAAAAGGGCGAGCAGTCAGCCGCCACCCGGCCAGCGGCCGCGGTCCACGGCTGATCTCTCAGGACTCACTTGAACGGGCCCAAAGGTCACAAAGGCAACCTAGTGACCTGAAAATCACAAAAAGCCTGGGAAAGATTTCTCAACGTGAGTGAGGGCTGAGTAATCCTCCACCTTTCTTAAACGACCACCTGTGGACAAACTAATCCACAAGCTGCTGGGAAACGACTCGTCGTTCCCTCGAGATGAATGAAGCTGCTTCTCGTCGTATTTCATCGTACTCGACAGTCGTCAGATAAATCTCTGATCGGTGCGTGAACAACAAATCCTGCAGCCGTCAAACTGAAACTGCTCTCCAACTCCAACCTGCTTAAACTGAGCTCAGGAACGAGCAGAGCGGCTGTGACACCAGGCCTGAAATGAACAGACGATGAAGCAGTTAGCCAACAGACACGAGACAAACTGTTTTCAGTGGTCTTTCCTTTCTTCTTCCTCATTTATTAACCAAAAACAACAGCAAAACTTTGCTGTTCTGGCTTCTCAAATGTGAAGATTTGATGGTTTTTTTCTCTTTTACATTATTAAAATTACGGTGATCTTTAGGTTATTGGACTGCTGGGTGACCTAAGACATTAGAGGACATCACTTTGTCCCTGTCCCTCATTCGTGCCACTGACATTTTCACTAAATTATTAATTGATTAGTTTGCTCCACACCGAATGTTTGGTGAGATTCTTGTTTGTTTTTCAACTAAAAAACACCTGATTTGATCAAAGTGTGTAGATCAACTTTAACTGCATTTTCCAAATGTGTTTAAAACATTACAAACGTGGTTTATTCTGCACGTGAAAAACTACATTTTATTATCACTGGTACTGAAAGCGGAAGAAGAGTCTTATCTTTCTTATGATTTTGTTGTTTTGAGTTGTCTGAACGTGTCAGGACAACATTCAGGACCCACTGCGGGTCCTAATCGTGGCGCTGGCCGGGCTCGAGTGCGAGGCCACGGGCAGCCTCTCCCCGAGGAGAGCCGCGTCTCTGCGGACAAAACGGGTTTCAAGTGTCCGCCTGCCTCACATCAACACAGGCTGCAGAGAAAGTCAAGAACCAGGCTGAACCCACACACCATCCACAACCAGTTCAGCTGGTTGTCAGTCATTAAAGTCATAGAAGGGAAGGGCTGCGGAACATCACGTAGGGAACGTTGTAATTATCGATAACACACAAAGACAAAAATCAAGCAGCGACTGTCTGAGCCAACAGCTCGTCGAAGCTGCAGTTGCTAGCAGAGTTCGGACAGCGGTTAGCACAACAGTTAGCCGCCTAAATGTGGCTAACCTGGTTTTAAAAGTTAGCAGGTGACTGAGCTGTGAGAAACGTGTTGTGGTGAGTTGTGGTTCTGGACTGTTACGCCCGCAGGTTGGCCGATTTTCAGACCAATTTTACATTTAGCCGCTAACGTTAGCTAACTTAGTCCAGATGCACGACGTCATGTAACTCCGAACTTCGCTAACAATCTGCGAGTTTAACGTTAAACATCACCATTAAATCACTGACAACCAGCACAGTAAAGTATATCGCCTTAATCATTAACAACTGTGTCTTCTGGTAAATTCGGCTCACATATATTCCATAAAGCAACATTTGCGTGAATATTATCCCGTTGGTTTTTCTGTTAATCGACGCTACGATATTTCGATCTGTGCGTTTAAGAGAGTCGTTACAGACAAGAAATACGAGGCGACAAGACTTAAAAATTTGCTCGTCCTAAAGGGGATAGGCACCTTTCGTGGCATTTACATCATGCCGAACTGAGGAGTGGATCCTGAAGACTCTGAATATGTGTTCAACAGTGTCCTACAATGCGTGTCATACTGAAGATGATATCACGGGTAATAAAATGCTAAAATTTTGAGCAGCATTTAGCGTGACGTTCTCTCAATACGAGGGCTAACGGCTGGCTAATGGTGGTAGCTAATGTTAGCTGGTTCGTTCAGCAGGCACACCCTGCTTCTTTCCCTGCGACCACGGGACCCCGTCCCACTAATTTACCTCTTTCCTGTCCTGGAGACACTCCAGCAAAGCCAGGTTGTTGTTCCAGGAATGTTTGGGGCAAAGCCGGGTCAGGTCCTCCCTGCACACCGCCTCCTCAGCCAACTTCCAGCCGGCAGAGCGCCTCCGAGGCAGCGAGGCCCCAGCGCCCAGGTTCCTCTCAGCGGCTCCTGGGTTCACCACAGCCGGCCCCGGACCTCCGGCCGGATTCTGTGGGTTATCAGCTTTAACAGCAGCTTTGGCGACAAAGTTGTTTTCTCCTCGAATCGGATGTACAGACAACGAGATGCACATCAAAAGCAGGAGCAGAGGAACACGTATACAGTCCGCCATCTTCACAGAGCCAGTCAGCCTGCTGCTGCATTCAGGAGCTGTCGGAAATATGGGATCTAAGAGTAAAGTTGCAGACGTTTTTTTTCTCTCTCTCTCTCTAGGATGGCAGTGGAGAGCTCATGAATAATTAATGAAGGTGTGTGGCTTCACGCTCTTACTCATCCAATTATACAACTACCACGGAAATGTCCTCTTGCAGCATTCCTTATTATCTAATTGGCAGCTTTAGGCATTTCAAAGCAGCCAATAAGCTGTCCACACATATGTTGACGCTGCACTGCTTTCACATTCAGAACCAAACAAACCTGCCCAAAAGGAGAATGTTAGCAATGACTGACATCGATCAAAAGTCACCACCAACAGTTTTCAGTGAGTTTTCATCTGTTAAACAATGAATATTTTAAGAATAATGTGGAAAAAAAAAAAAAAAAAACAGGTGGAGGGCTGAGCGCCATCTGAACACTTTCCATAGTAGTATTTGTACAACAGCCGGGTTTCAGCACAGATACCATCATAATACTTTTTCAGAGAATCACATACATTATTTTCTATGAAAATCCTTTTTTTACTCAACAGGAAAAACCCAGAGTTTTCGTGGAACATCAAACTTGTTTAAAGCACAAGTGTCCTTCTCTATTTTTAATGAAGAGACTAAAGCCAACGACATGTTCGTTTCAGTGCTCTCTTACTTCAGTCTGTGGCTCTCAGCTTCAAGCCCTTTGGCTCCTGGTGATGAAGGATCAACAGATGAGTTTTAATGGAGCTCAGAGGAAGAAGATCAATCAGCTGTGATTGATTCACACTCACGACTTGTTTGAAGATTTGTTTCATGGGATTTCTAACAAAAAGAAAACTACAGAAAGTCAAAGATTTGTCCTTTACCAACAGAAGTTCCCAAATGTAAACAGTTACAAGAATTTGATTCAGATCCTGTTCAGGTTGTTTAGCTGATGATCACACGAGGCATAAAAATATGAGCTTGAGCTCAAGTAAAGCCTAAACCTCAGCAGACGCGTGTCTTATTTCACCTGTTAGGACAGAATGAATCTGATGCTGAACAGATTTGGCGTCTGTGTGTCAAGAAATGCCAAAGATGTTTGTTTCATTACATCACTTGTTATTGAGAAAGCACTGGTTGTTGTTCTCTGTTCATATCTGTCACAGTTCTGTAAGGAGCCCAATTAAAGGTCCTTATGAAAATAATGAGCTCTAAAATGAGTCCAGAATCCAAAGATTTCCAGTTTACAGTGATGTTAAAGTGCTCCCACGTTTCTGCTTCATGAATGAAAGAAAGGAGTAATTTTGAAAAGTGTTGAGTGACTGCTGCTGCCGACAGGTGCACAGCTCACCTGTTTTTTGCTTTTTTGAGACGTGGACTCAGAGGCTCTCCGCTGTGGGACAGCAGCGACAGCAGCCTGAGGTGCAGCTCATCGCTCACTGGTTTGACAGGCAGAAGAACTGGATCCTGAGCAAATATCTCGCTCACATGAGAACACGTCAGCATGGAGCCGACTTAACATTTCACTACATTATATGTATGTGACGAATAAAATCTGAATCTGAACCAGCGTTATCATGAGGAGTGCTGACTTTCTACAGGTGCACAGACAGGAAGCGTACTGCAGCGTTCACCTTAATGTTTGTCACTGACTGCTGACTGCACAGAGCTACAACATGCTAATGCTAACTGAAGAAGAACTTCCACGTTTACACTCTGTCAAAACAAAACCAGTCTCATAGACGTATTTCCAACCCGTAACAGCGTTTGCCACTTCTGGAAGGTAAAGGAGGAAGTTACAAGCATACCCTGAAAGCAGCATCAGCAGAAGAGAAGCTTGATGTTTCCAGATTGAAGCTTCTCATGAAGGAGTGCGATGAAGACTGATGAATGATGAAGGCAACGCTTGTCTGTCAGATGATTCGTCCTCTTTCAGGTTCTCTCAGCGACACGACGCGTCTCCTCAGTGAGATTTTAAACTTATTCAGGACATATTCACATATTTCAGAGGGAAATTTTCCACTTTTAATGGATTAAACTCAGAAGTCTTTGTGCTTCAAACCTGATTGATTCGTCTCACCGAGAAGCTTTTTCATTTAACACTCGAGAACATTTTGAGGCATTTGTTTGGTTCTGACTTTAGTGTCAGTTCACCCCCAAAAAGTTGATTATGGAGGCTCGAAGGTGCCACGATGATGGATTAAAGTGTTTCATTCTCGCTGTAGCCGCTGATGTAGAAATGAGCACATTTGGGTAAAAAAGCTTTTATAAATGAAAATGTAATTGTTATGCATTATAAATTTACTGAAAGTAAATAAAAATTCCAAACGGAATCACGAAAAGGCATTTAAATTTGCTTGACTTCATTTATTTAAATTAAATGAATTCAAGTATCTTTGTCCTCAGTTCTGTTGCATTCACAAAAGTTTAGCCAATAAAACATCAAACAGACGACTTTCATTAAAAATAACATCGTTTTATTAACTCTGAAGTCGTACACAAACGGCTGGTAGCAAATATACATATGTACAACTTCCTTTAGAAAGAAAACAAGTCACATTTACAACAGCAGAGTCTTTTGGCACTTAATGTTTGAGCAGAGACGGAAGAGACGTCCAACGCAGAGACATCAGACAGAAGACATCGACGAACCGGACTGATGGACTGCGAGGAGCCTCTTTATACTCGAGAAAAACTCAAATCCAGACAAAGTCCAACGTGTCCACAAGGACAGACGGGGACAAGCAGCTTGACTGTTCCGATAATAAACAGTAAAGATTTGAGGTCGAGATCAAATCATAGCGTAGAAACTTGTTCTGTAAACCAGTTCTGGAAGATCCAAAGGATCCAGAGGATCCGGAGGATCTGCAAGATCCAGAGGATCCGCCATCGGTTAAAAGTCATGCGTACTGTTTCACGTCAGAGCAGGAAACCTGTCCATCATGAGACACCTGAGCTGGACGTCTGTCCCAGCATCCTGATGGACATGTTTCCTGTCCACAGCGGACTCAGGAGCCATTCAGCTTCCTGTGCAGGTCAAAGGTCGGACGCAGTAACGTGGATGTTTGGCTGAAAAAACTACCAAAGAGAGCGGCGAACAAACGTCTCGCTCTCAGGAAGTTTTTGTGTGTAAACATACAGATTCATGTCGAGCAGCATCGGATCGTCCACAACGACGGCGTCGTCGTCTCCGCGTCCTTTAAACTTCGTGTGTTTTTAATCTCTGGATGAGAGAACGAGTTCTTCTCCTTCTTCGTCTTCTTCTTCACTCCCACCTGTAGATCTTCAGCATCTTCTCGGTGAGCGAGGCCAGGAAGTGCTCACCGTTCACCGCGAACGGACTGATGTCCAACACGGGGAGGTCGGCCGGAAGCTTCTGCAGCAGAGAGCCGCTGCCTGCGTCCCACACCTGAGGAGGAGGAGGAGGAGGAGACAGACGCAGCAGGAGGATGGAGACAAAGGAGATGAAGAGAGAGAGGGACCAGAGCAAGATGATGATGATGATGATGATTTCTATATTTATTTTCTCTTTAAAAAGACAAAATAAAACCTTTGAATTTTAAAGAAGTTACACACACACACACACACACACACACACACACACACACACACACTCTAACAGGACTGACCATGGTGGAGTTGGACGCCTCGTCCCCGGCGCAGACCAGCGTCCCGCCTCCGTCTGGACTCTTGAAGACGGCGTTCTTGGTGAGCAGCTTGCAGGACGAGCCGGCGCTGAACGTCTGCACCGGCGAGCAGGAACAGCTGGGCAGCTGACTGGAGTCCTGCTGAGGCGTCCTGTTCAGAGACATGAGGACGCAGCGCAGGGACGGGTTGGAGCGTCCTGCGGGAGAGACGGGACGCTGAACATCCAGAGAGACACGTCTGTCCTGAGGCAGACTTTAATCTGCTGCTCTAAAGGCTGCAGACTTGACACGAGACACTTCAGACAGCGTCCACCAGAGGGACATATTTCATCGTCACTCGATACACAACAAGAGCTGCTGTCCTCTGTCTGTGCGTCTTGTCCTTTTCTAACATGCATGTATGAATCTGTGTGTGCAGGCTGATTTATGTCACGTTCTTTGTTTTTCTTTTTTCCTTCACTTCATGAACTTCACTCTCATCACTCCTACAATCATCACAGTGAAGCTCATCGTGCGTCACCTTCAGACAGGTGTGCAGGTCTCACCTGGCCTGTAGGTGACCAGACAGTGTCGGCTCTCCGTCTCCACCTGGATGTCAGTGCAGCCGGCGGCCTCCAGTGGCAGGACGTGCGGCCTGTAGGTGGTCTCGTTGACCTGCTCCCAGAAGCACCCGCCCTCCAGAGAGCCGGCGATGAGCCCGCCGCACGGGAAAGAGCTGGACGCCGCCCGCGGGATGTAGCACAGAGACGCCACCGGACACCTGGAAGCAGCGAGAGTTCAACAGGTTACAGCTTTCAGCCGCGACGTCTTGAGTAACACCTGTCTCGTGTGTGTGTGTGTGTGTGTGTGTGTGTGTGTGTGTGTGTGTGTGTGTGCGTACCTGGAGCGCAGCGGCTGCAGCTCCTGGACGTGCGTGCTGGTGTCTCTGGTGTCGTAGACGAGCACCGAGCCGTTGCTCAGACCTGCGTAGACGTAGTTACTGTTGTCCAAACACCAGCAGCAGCTCCACACGGGTTTACCTGCGTTATAGGTCTGAACCACCGTGTTGGTCAGCAGACTGCACACACGCACACACACACGCACACGCACACACACACACGCACACAATTTACTGCATGATAACATCAGTCAGTCTCACCATCTTTGTGAGTTCGTTATAAATTAAAGTACACAGGTGTGTGTGTGTGTGTGTGTGTGTGTGTGTGTGTGTGTGTGTGTGTGTGTGTGTGTGTGTGTGCGTGTGTGCGTGTACCTGGTCAGTTTGATGGTGTTGTCCAGAGCAGCGGACAGCAGCAGACTGTCATTCTGCCTGTTGAAGGACAGACCTCGGATCTGTTTGCCGTGGATGGGGACGTACTGACTCGCCTTCATGTTGACGACGCTCACCTTCTTCACGCCACAGCCTGGAGGACGAGAGGGGTGAGAGCGGGACATGGATCAGAGCCGGGGGACGGGACAAGACTTTACATCAGACCACGATCAGAGGTTTTCCATCTCTACGACGGAGGTCCAAAGGTTGTGACTGCGTCCTCTTTCATGCCGATCTGCCTGGTTTATTTTGGCCTGTAGGTGGAGCTAAAGGTGGACAGCATGGATGTGCTGACAGATCATGTGACCATCAGTGGAGGGATTTGATTGGCACAGGTGCGGGTCAGGTGATAAACACTGACAAAGACTGAAAACACTGAAGAAAAAACCAGAAGAAGAACTTCTGCTTCTCCACATGCAACACATCCACCTGGTCCAAGATGAACACAGGTGAACTCTGACCTGTGAGTCTGGGCGGAGGTCACACTGAAACAGGAAGTATATCCCCGAACCCGTCTGTTGTTGGACGGACGTGTCATGTGACTTTGAGTTTCACTGGATGTCATTCGTGTGTATTAATATGCCGCGATGCTAACGGTTCAGAAGGAGGAGGGAGGTCTCACCAGGCACCAGCGTGGAGTGAGGGGACGGCTGCGAGGCCAGCAGGCAGCTCAGAGGTTCACAGAAGGACAAAACCCTGGAGCCTCCGGCCTGAGACACCAGCACCGCCTTAGAGAAACTGTACTGGGCCACTCTGGATCCATCCGGCCTCTGAGACAGACCGGGGAGGAGCGAGGACGAGGAGGAGGACAAGGATGAAGAGGAGGGAGCTGAGCTTCTGGACTGGGCCATCAGAGCCTGCAGAGAGAGGAGAGGAGAGGAGAGGAGAGGAGAGGAGAGGAGAGGAGAGGAGAGGAGAGGAGAAGAGAACATAAGATGGAAACAGCTGACGCGTCCTGCAGCCTCCAATGTGACTTTTATCAGCAGATAAAACGTTTACAGCAGGAAGATCCAGATTCAAAAACTGGATGCGGCCCAAACTGTAGCAGGTCTGTGCAGAACAGAGACGGTAAACTGGTTTTAATGCTAACAGGCTCAGCAGGCCGACATCTGTAAACGCGCAGGAGGGCGCAGAACAAAAACTTCATCAACATCCTGAAGGTTTCAGAAACTCGGAGAGAAAGAGGCGGAGTGATACCTGAAGCTGCTGCTGCAACTGTCCATATTTGTTTTTGACGACCTGCAGGTCCAGTTTGTACTGAGCTGATTCCAGTTCAGCTTTTCTCCTCAGAGACTGTTCCTGCTCCAGAGACCTACACACACACACACACACACACACACACACACACACACACAGAAAGACAGAGAGAGGATTTTTCTTTCTACAGACTCGTTTACTGAAGCTGAGCTGAGACCGCTGAACCTCCTCAGCTCACATCAGACCATCAGACCTGCAGACCTGCAGACCTGCAGACCTGCAGACTCGGCGTGTCAGCGTGTCGGCAGCGAAGCGGAGAAAACGTCTCACCTCTTTAAGGTCTCCTGCTCAGAGTTATCGAGCGCCCTCAGCTTCGGCGCGTACAGCAGAATGATGTCCGAACGCTTCGCTTTCTTGTTGCACTGAAGAGAAACAACAGAGACAAAAGACGGTTGAAATCCAGGTGTGAGACACAGGAAATGACGTCAGTGATCCGCTGAAAGCCGTTAACCCGGCTGACCTGTGGACATTTCCCAGCCGTGCCCTGAGCCTTCAGCCAGCGCTGGATGCAGGTGAAGCCGAACAGGTGTCCGCAGCGCAGAGCCGACAGTCTGTGCTCGCCCGCCGTCGTCCACGCCTCGAAGCAGATGCTGCAGTTGTCGCCCTCGCCCTCCTCGCCGTGCGACGGCTTGACAATAGCTGAAGCCACAAGGACCGACTAGAGGGGGACATGAAGAGAGCTTCATGTCACGAGGACGATAAAACATCTGAGCTGCATCACACAAACATTCAAAATGAGGCCAGTCAGGTGAAAACGTTAGCTTTAGCCTTTAGACTAAATGCACAGGTGTGCTGCTGCAGGTACGAAACAAGAAAGAACAAACCTCACCGTCCTCACTTCTCTGCACTGATCCTTATGAGGCAAATTAGCATCACACAGAACAGCGCAGCGGCTAACTGACGGCTGAACTTCATATCCCAGGATTCAATGCACTGATTAGCAGACAGATCATTAGCCCTCTGTGTGATGAAGAGTGACTCTTCATCATTTAAAAATAGTTCTGACAAAATGAAAATGTGGAACTTGAGTCCAATAACTGGAACCAGGAAGACGAGTGATGGAGGAGGTGTGAACGTTACCTGGACGTCCTGATTCTGAGCTTCTGTCCTCTCACCCTCTGCACCTGAACACAGTGGAGGAAACATAAACCACACTGGAGACTCTGCGCTGGTCTGTGGAAACCAGTGAAGGACATGAAGCACACGCTGGTCACACTCACCGGCTGGACTGGCTTCCTGTGGTTGTGTGTGTTGGATGGATGCGTGGAGGCGAGGACTCGCCGGCGGGACGGAGTGGGCAGGCTCCGCGGCAGCAGGTGCGCCTTCTTCATCCACCTCCTCCTCCTCTTCCTCCTCCTCGTCGGATTCGCTGACCTCTGTGGTGCTGCCGGACTCCGGTTCGGCCACGCTGGCGGCCGGGGCTCGGAGCAGGAAGTCCGGAAAGCCTCTGGAGGGCGCTGCGGTCTGGCTGGGGTAGTGCACCCGGAGGCCCTGCCTGGAGAAGGACGCACGGGGTTAACGTCTCAGGAAGACACCGACAACATCCAGCTGCTGGGGGGGACAGGAGGGTCTGAACCCTGCGCGAAAGCTTCCAGCCAAACAGAGCCGAATTTAAAGACGAACAAATGAGATGCAACGACTTTAAATGGGATTTCCAGTTAACGTGAAGAACACTGAATCAAGGCAGAAAGGCTTCTCTGAGCCTCGGCTCGGGGTACCTGAGCCTCCTCCGTATGGGCGCCCCCGGAGCAGCTGAAGGCGTGGCCGCAGAGCCGCCCACCGCCCTCTGACTGAACGCCCAGGTGGCGGGAAGCCTGGGCGGCACACGGGCTGCCGTCTGTCCTCTTTCACTGTCGTCCTCGTCGTCCTCATCCACCTCGGTGCTGCTGCCGGAGTCTGAGATGACGTGCGGCGCGTTGGCGTCCACGGCCGCTGCAGCGGTCGCCGGCTCTTCGCTGCCTCTTCCCGGCGTCTCCACGGGGGAGTCTACCTCCATGGCCTCCATCTGCACGCCAGCACAGCGGGAGAGAATGCAGGTGAGACTGTTTCACCTCAGAGACGATGCTCGGCCAACACGTCTGTCAAGATGTCACTTAACGTTAAATCCCACCTTCTTACCGTGATGTTCACAGGTACGAATGAACGTTTCGGTCTACCTGAGCTAAAAAATAAATAGCTAAAACAACCTGGTGCATGCTGGGAAAGCCTCCAAGCTCAGAAATTATGAGTTTTAAGATTCAGATTTTTTAGATTTGATGTCTTTTGACGCATTTCTAATTCCTGTGTTCTGCAGTGAGGTTTTGGATTGACTCTGGCATTTTACAAATGTTTGCTTGCACTTATGAAGCACTTTAAGACGGCATAAACAAAAACAATCATCATTATTATGACCTCAGTACGTTCGCCTGCTGCCTCCTATGACACTGACGTGACACTGTCACACCTGTAAACTCCTCTGCTCCAGTGGTCTAACACACTGTCCCTGACACTTAAAGGCCGCTTGACTCTGAATCATCTTCTGGAGGATGTAAAGTTCCTCCTTCTTCATCAGTGCTGATAGAAAGTTTTCCTCAGTGAAACGTGGAGCTGCAGTGAAGAACTGGAACACACTTCACCTGGTTTATCTCTGCACACTGGACAAGGATGCAGTTATACATACAGAGATAATTACCTTGTCTTTGGCAGACAGCAGCTGTTCTCCACATCGCCTGTGAACACGGTAACAGCTGCTCTCACAGCGGAGCCACACTGAGCTCCAGCAGGCTCCACCAAGACACAAGTTACACAAGCTGCATGTTGTGCTAACCAGCTAGCTAACGCTGACTGGGACACAGTCAAACAGTGATAGCAGCCAACTGGTCCAGCGAAGTGTGACAGATTCTGACTCACAACTATCCGACAAATGAGCTCCATAATTCGCGGATCTGTCTGTGACCTGTGGTGGCAGATACCTCCGGCTGTGTTCTGCGGTGCCACGGCGCGCGTTCTCGGACTACGCGCTCAACTCGAGACCGAGGATCCCGAGGCCTCCGACCAGAACTGAGCTAACAGCAGCCCCATAGATTCAGTTCAAACATTAATGGGCGAGATTACTGATGGAGCTTCTCAGTTCATAAGCAACGTTTCAGAACAATAAAGGACAAAAGGATCGATTCTCCGTTCTGCCCTGGTTACCACGGACGCTTCAGCTAAAATTAGCTAACATTTGACAAGCTGTGAGGCTGCCGACGTGCGTTTTATGTGTGAAATCACGCTTCTATCGCAGCCACTGTTTAACTGCCCGGTGCTGATATTAACTACGGTGATGCTGGTGTAAATAAGCTCGGGAGATGAGGCAGGCTGGTGGGCTTGTTAGCGCGGCTAGCTCGTTAAGTTAGGTAACAGACTTGGCTCCGCTCGGGCTGGAGCTGCAGCAGCGCGGTAAGAAGCGAACACCTACCTGTGAGGAAGTGAAGTTTAACAGCTGCTGACCCCGCTTTGGAAGAACACAAACGGTGACAACATGGCCCCAAAGACACTACTCAAACGGGTCTGGCTGTGCTGGGTTTACTGGTTACTTCCAGTTCACTCAGCGGGAGTAAATACAGTCTGAACCGCGGTCAGGGATCGAATCTCCCGGCGCCAGTTCACTCTGCCCGCCCCATCCTGCCGCGACGTCACCGCCAAAGATCGTATGTTGACAAGATGAATCACGCCTGCATCAACCGGAACTCACAGCTGGAGGAATTCAAACGGAAGCGAGCCTGGCTGTGGATGGCTCTGACTGTTTATAACAGACAGACAGACAAACAGACAGACAGACAGACAGACGCTGTATTCATTCATACAGCAGCAGTACACACCTAAAGCCCCCAAATCGCTGTTTGGTGTAATGAATGAAAGTTATTGATTAAGATTTAATAGTCAGTCTTTGCCTGCACGAGATACACATCACACTCACACAAAGTACACACTCAGGCATGTACAGGACCACGTGGGGTGGAGGGCGGAGTAGGGTTCTGGGGTCAGGAGGTCAACCACGATAAAATTACATGAAAATTCTAAAACAAAACAAACAAACTAACAAACAAACAAACAAACAAACAAAAACCTTTATGTTGTGGGCCCGGCTGGTTGCGCTTTGCACTGTGGGACACAATAGGTGAGACACACTGGTCTGATGCAGACTGGTGTTTGCTGATTCAGTACGACATGCTACAGACCATTGATCCAGACCAAGACCATGTGGTCCAGGTAAGTTTCACACCTGTAATTTTGGTTTAGAAACATTTCCTTGATTTTTTTGTTTGAAAATGGAATTTTGTTTTAACATTGAAGTGTACCACTAGGGGGAGGCCTTTTCAGAGGAAAAGGATGAGGATGACCAGAAACCCCACGCACTGCTGATGGAGTCAGGGTGATGATGAAGAGTCCTCTGTGCCACCACACTGCACAGTTCCTCCACCAGCACCGCCGAAGAGAACGACAGCCACCTGCGAGCAGTCACAAGGACGCATCACATCTCTGTGACTGTGAAGGTGCAGTGTGTCTGATATCCTGTGTGTCACATGCAGCAGCTGGCTCGCTGTCTCCCTACATGTGGAGACAGTGTTTATCTTGACAAGGACTACTATTACTCCTACTACTATATGTAACATATTTACAGCAGTACATAAAGGTGTGTCCAGCTACGAAGACTGAGTTCAATATTTAACTCAGCAGTCACTGGCAGGGGTGGAGGAAGTGCTCAGATGTTTAACTTAATACTAATAACAAGAAGAAGAAGAAGAAAAGATCTAGAATGGACATAAAAACAGGGATAAAAAATTGATGTCAAATAAAACCTACTTGATACTTAAGTTAACGTAGTAATACTGCAGAGTAAAAGCAAGACTGTTGTGAACAAAAACTCTTTTATCTGAACCGGCTCAACGCACTCAACTCAAAAAGATCTATAGTTTTATAAAGGCTGGCAATAAACCAATAAACCTTTGAGCATGCAGTACTTTGGATTATCTCTGAGCCGTGAGACTGTGAGGCTGATGACTGATGCCCAGAGGAGGAAGGATGATCATTTATCAGCTAACCTGCATCAGAGGATGATAAATCTCTGTTTCACTTTCTTTCCTGCACACACCTGCGTTCAGCTCGCACCACCACTCACTTCACAGTAAGTAATCAATTATTCTGGCTTTTTTAATCTAGTCTATTTACTCATTTGTGAATTCACTGCATTAACGTGCTCCAGTTAGAGGGAGGCTGAACGTTACCGCTGATAGCACCACCTGTGGCCTTGGTGTAATCTGAACTGCAGCAAACACGGGTTTTATCCTCCGTAAGGTGTCCACCTCAGGACATTTCATGTCCTAACATCTCACAGCTCTTTAGAATTCTTGATTTTATGTTAATCACGTGTATGATTTCAGTTTAAAACATGTTGATTTATTCCCTTGTTCTCATAGTGTTTTACTTCATCTCACAAGTTCTTCACATTTATCTCTTGAAAACAAATGATTGTCCTAAATTAGGATTATATTTCAAACCTAAGAAGCAGAATATGAGGTCATAAAGCTCAGAATGGTTCACTCAGTTCAGCACAGATCAGTTCAGCTGTGATCGCGGTGAATGTCTGATTAATGTCAGTCCATTTTGTCTCAGCTCAACATGGAGCTCATAAAACCCTTCTGGACCATCTACAACATGTTTGACACGATGAAGAACAACAAGGAGCAATTCCCCCACGTTTCAGAGAGACTCAAGGCTTTGGAGAAAGTGGTGCTTTTCATCTCACAGGAGGAGCCTGAACAGCTTTCTGATGACGTGAAGGAAGCTTTGGAGAAACTCAACAAGGTTCTGGTAACAGCGACTGAGCTGATCGGGAAATTCGCAGGAGCACTCAAAGTGGCTCAGGTGGTCAAATGCAACGACTACAATTTAGAGTTAAACAACCTGAACAAAAGTCTCACTGATACCTTCGTGGCGCTCTCTGGGGCTCTGCACGTCCACCAGGCCAAGAAGCTGAACGAGCAGGAGGACAAACTGGACAAACAGGAGAAGAAGCTGGAGGAACAGAAGAAGAAGCTGGCCGAACAAGAGAAGAAGCTGGTTGAACAAGAAAAGAAGCTGACGGGACAGGAGAAGAAGCAAGTGAAGCAGGAGATGAAGCTGGAGGAGCAGGAGGACAAGCTGGCAGAGCAGGAGGACATACTGCAGAGACTGGAGTCAAAGCTGGAGTATCAAAGCAGAGCGTACTACTGTGTTCTGCAGTGAAGACGAGCCTCAGTCCTCGACATGCTGAGCGCTAACAAAAGTTTGATGACGGTCATCATCGAGTTCAGCCGACACTCATGAAGCTTTGATTTGGGTTCACTGATTAAAGTTAATTCAAACTGTTCTTAATGAAATTAAAAGCATGTGCAGTTTGCAGAAACGCAGCTGCTCTGTAAGGTTGCACTTAGCTAAATCCACGCTTTCAGTCAAATGCTAATCAGCGTGCTAATATGCTCACAAGGACAACATCAACGATGATGATGTTTAGCAGCTATAGTGATTAGCCTCTTAGTTCAGTGTTAGCATGCTAACATTTGCTCAGTAGCACCAAACACAAGTCACGACTGATGCTTCATTCGACTTTGTGCAGGTATTTGGCCTGATGATGGTGTTAGAGGACAAGTGAGAGGATCACCAAAGTTCAGGATCCCTGATCGTCTGTACAGAATTACATGATGATCCATCAGATAGTTGTTGAACTATTTCGGTCTGGACAAAAGTGATGGACTGAACATCTACAGAGCCGTGCGACCAGTGTGGCTAAAAATACTCCAACATGTTTTTGAAATCCTCTTATCATTTGCAGCCTGTGAATTTCATACTAGATAAGAATTTACAGGTAATAAATTCATGGTCTTGGCTGTTGAATTGGTCTCTTCTGTTAATAAATAATCCTCTCTGGCTTTAAAGTTGCACAAATCAATATTTTCTGATGTTAACAACGGATCAAATCAATGTGTTTAATGTGAATATTGAGAATATTCCAGATGTTTTGGTGTTTTGGGCAAAGTGGCGCTGAGGAGCAAACTGGTGGACCACAAGGGGTTAAAAACATGCAAACTGTGGGAGTGAAAATCAGGTGCATGCAGCATGTAATTGTACAATAAGTACAGAATTACACACATCTTAAATATCTGAGGACAAGACAGCACACACTGAGCACAGTCAGGAGTCAGGAGTGGCTGACAGGAACTGTCTTACAGAAAGAAAGTTAAAGATGATCAACAACAGGACTCGACACAAAGAAAGAAGGTGATGTTTGAGCCCAGTTTCATCTCGATGAGGCAGAGAAAAAAAAAACAAAATGGGAGAAGTGCGGCCAGAAAACAACACCACAAAGAATTCTTCTTCTTCTTCTTCTTCTTCTTCTTCTTCTTCTTCTTCTTCTTCTTCTTCTTCTTCTTCTTCTAAGAATCTGCATCACGTGTTCTGACAATAACGAGGAAGAGAGATCATATTTCTCTGATATTAGCCACTCTGCATTGGCTCCATAAATGGTCAGGCCCCGTCTTATCTTAAAGAGCTCATAGTACCTTATTATCCCGCTGGAACACTGCGTTCCCAGAATGCAGGTTTACTTATGGTTCCTAAAGTCCCCAAAAGCAGAACATGAGCCGGAGCATTTAGCTATCAAGCTCCTCTCCTGTGGAACCATCTTCTAGTCTTTGTCTGGGAGACAGACACTGTCTCTACATTTAAGAGTAGGCTTAAAACTTTCCTTTTTGATAAAGCTTATAGTTAGGGCTGGCTCAGGCTTGCCTTGGACCAGCCCTTAGTTATGCTGCTATAGGATTAGACTGTTGGGGATCTCCAGTGATACACCAAGCTCCTCTGTTATTCTGTCCCTCTCCACCTGTATGCTTTCATGTCCGTTATTGTGAGTGCATTTCACTCTCTCCCTCTGTCTGTTTCTGTCTCTGTCTCTGTCTCTGTCTCTGTCTCTGTCTCTGTCTCTGTCTGTCTAACTCAACCGGCCAAGGCAGATGGCCACCCACCCAGAGCCTGGTTCTGCCTGAGGTTCCTGCCGGTTAAAAGGAAGTTTTTCCTCAGACGGTGAAGGCCAGGTAATTAGGGAAGTGGGAACAGGTGTGCAGAGTGAGGCAGTCATTTGATGGGAAGAAGGGAATGTCTGTGAGCTTCTGGTGGATGGATAGAAGATGGCAAAGAAGGGGCCTGAGGAACAGGTAATGTGGGTGGAGAGGAGGGTCAGACTGGCAGACTGTGACAGCTCAGATGTTAATTAACTTAGAGAAATATGAATTACTTGGACAAATAAAACAAAGATTGAATTTGCTTTTTTATTGTTGTTTATGGTTGAACATTAATACCATCGTCAAGGACAAATAATCCATAAAATACATTAGACAACCTTCAACTAAAAGGCAACATCCAGTTAATGGTTCTCTTTATAGCCCAGCTAGGCCACCTGATGGTTAAAGTCCACTCCATATCATCAGGGAACATATATCAGAACCACATCATTTTATGAATGTTAACAGTGGAATGAATGCTGCCAATAAACCAAGTAACCTTTGAGCCTCCACGATTTAGAGAATAATGTTTATATTAATCTTTGAGCTGGATAACTGCAGCTCACCTACAGTGGTACTACAGAGGTCCTGCAGAGGTCCTGCAGAGGTCCTGCAGGTCTTTCATGGGTCACCGACAGAAACCTGTGAAGGCGAAGAGCTTTAGCTCAGCCTTTGCAGACCCTGTTTGTGCTGGTGGGATGTGAACTGATGGAGCGCAAATATCTGGAGTCTAAATCTGTGATTGGTCTGATCAGATAACGTGAATCATGCCTGGAGGAGGGGAGAGAGATTACTTATCACCTGTATAAAAAATCTTTGTTTCATTTTCTCTCTCACACACACACAAACACCCATCTCCATTAAGACAGACAGCTTGCATCGGGGTCGCTTTGCAGTAAGTAAGTTTCCTCATGAATTAAATGAACTCCTGTTCAACCTGTTGACAGGGTCAGTGTTTCTACCTGCAGTCTTATAATCTGAACTACAGTGGCAGCAAATCTCAGTGAAGTTTTTGTGTCAGTTGACAGTTTCTCTGATTGTCTTTTTCTTAATTTCAACAAGGACATCTTTGAGCTGTTTATATTTTGGCCTGATCAAGTTCGTGCCTGCACTCAGTACCAGTGAGTTATAGTCAGTCCAGTAGTTACTGGGACTGTTGAACTGAAAACAAACACGACATCAGTCGAGCACACCTGTCATCTCACTAAGTTATGCACTTAGATATCATTGTCTTTGCCATTCTGAGAAAAGTAATAGTACTTAACATCAGAGGGCCACAAACTAAAATACGAAGGTTAGTCCATTGGTGGCCATCTCAGATGAAGGTTGTGAGACTCATTTCTGCACTGTTAGACTCAGCTGATCGGTTTAAGATGGGCTTTGTCAGCCTCCATCAGTTCACATTTGTCTGCACTGTGACAGATATTGGCAGTGACACATTACTCTCACACTTGTGCAAACAGGGAAACAAGAAACAGGTTTACATATGATGTCACATCACTCTTTTGTTGTGGTGTGATTTTCTGCATAGGAAACGCTATAATACACACTCAAAAAGCCTGTGATCAAACTCAAATTAATCAAACCGAGAAACCACGAGGAACTTTCATCAAGTACCAACAGTTGATGTTCATAAGGGTGAAAGAAGCACAGTGCTAACGGTGGAAATGGTGTAACATTAACTATTGTTTTAAATCTGTGGTGTTGATTTAAAGTCACAGCTACAAGCAACAAGACAAACACTTGTTAAATCAGCGTTAACGGTTTCACAGAAGACAGCTGAACATAAATAATGTACTCTGTCTGGTTTAGAGACGGTCCTCGTCTTCGGTGACGTTTCAGTGGACCTTTGCGAACGGTTAACTGAGCAAACAGTTTTCACTTCCTGCCCTCCATCTGAATTTAACATCATTTAACATGGCTGCAACCAACATATATAAGGGCTAGAACCCAAATGCAGACTTCAAAGGCTGAGTAGGTGCAGTGCAAATGTTTGAGGCACACAAAGGTCGAGTCCAAAGAATGCAGTCCCAACAAGCAAACAAACCCAATAAGGAGCAGAAAACAAAGTCCACCAACAGGCAAGGCTCAGGAAAAAACAAAACCAAGGTCCAAAAATACTATAAAAAACTGGACAAGGGCTGGAACGCTTGACTCTCACAAGGTACAATGATGAACGAGCACAGACTGAGAGAAAACATGCTTAAATACAGTCCAGGTAAGGCGAATCAGGGACAGATGAAACAAATCAACAGTCACAAAGGCGGGAAAACACAGGAAGTAAAGCAAAAGATGGCACACGAGCAAAACTTCCAACATAAAACAGGAAATAACAATTCATATGCTAACATATAAAGTTTCGATTTACTCTGATGACGTTGGTTTTAAGTCTTGTAATTGTACTTTATTTTCCTTCTTCTGAAAATCATGTATCGCTTGAAAAGTGTTATTACATCTTAAAAGATTATATTTTCAAAGAAGCTCACCATCAGTGAAAGTTCCCTTACTTATGTTTCATCTAGCTCAGTTTGGTTGGTTTAGATTGAGGTTGACTTCACATCATCAGAGTTCAGATGATGGTGATGATGATGATGATGATGATCATCATCATCATCATCATCATCACCATCATCATGTTGACTTGATTCTATTCAGCACAGCTCAGTTCAACTTCAGTCACTGTTATTTGTCTTATGGTTCCCATTGACATGTCATTAATGCCAGTCCATTTTGTCCCATGCTAACTGTTTCAGCAGCTCATCATGGAGGTCGTAAAACCCTTACAGAACTTCTGCAGAATGTTTGAAAGGATGAAGAGCAATGATGAGCAATACCCACTCATTATGAGTAGACTTGAACAACTGCAGCAACTGGTGGCGTTTGTCAAAATGAAGAGGCCAGACCAACTCCCTGCTGATGTGAAAAACGCTTTGGGGAAACTTCATACCACCATCAAATCAGCAACGGGGTTCATGACAAGTTTCCAAGAGCAACATGGGGTTGTTCAAGCGGTCAAATCCAGCAACAACAAATTAGAGTTCGAAAACCTGAACAAAAATCTCACTGATGCTTTTGTGGCGCTCTCTGGGTCTCTGTATGTCCACCAGGAGAAGAAACTGAACGAACAGGAGATGAAGCAAGCCAAGCAGGAGATGAAGATGGAGAAGCAAGAAGACAAGCTGGCAGAGCAGGAGAAGAAGATGGAGGAACAGAAAGACAAGCTGGCAGAGCAGGAGAAGAAGATGGAGGAACAGAAAGACAAGCTGGCAGAGCAGGAGAAGAAGATGGAGGAACAGAAAAAGATCCTGGATGAACAGGAGAAGAAGCTGGAGGAGCAGGGGAGAAAGCTGGCGAAATTGGAGCATGAAAGTCAAAATAGGGGCTGTATTCTGCTTTAAAGAAGAGCAGAGTCTCAGTCATTGTCGTGCTGTTGAAGCCCAGTGGCAGGAGAGCTGCTGGGTTTTGATAATGACAAGGTTGTTTTCTTGTTTTCATGATGTTCAGTAGTACGTCTGCACTGAACTTTGTGCCAATCCACTAGATAACAAAGATTTCTGATAGATTTATGACGGCAAAGCCAAACGTGTGCTGTCCCACTGATCCTCTCTGCTCTGGTAGGAATGTGCATCCGTGTCCTATGGACTGTTGGTATGTTAGTGATGGAGTCGTATATTGTCTTGAAATGATACTTTGTACAACTATCAATGGTTTATTCTTATGATTTTAATATAATTGAAATACATTTCTAAATTTATTGGGAAAAACATTAAAAAAAAGTGTGATTTCATTCTGACACCAGATGTCCACCATGTTTATTCTTCCACTGTGCAGTGATGGAAACTGACGGTGGGGTTATTCAGATACTCAGCACCTTTTTCTGAAACATGTTCAAATTCTTTAAGAGGCAAAAAAAGAAAAAAAAACAACTTTATTCTGAATCTGAACGTCACTCGGCTCTGTTGGTGTTTGAGTGGCAGAAAAACCCTGATGGTTAACTGATTAAATCGACATAAACAGACAAATAACAGACACGTTAGCCGCTGTTAAAGACACCAAAGGGCAGACGACGCACTCTGTGATTGGAGGCTTTTATTAAAAATCTTTTTGGGTTTAAAGTTTTGGTCATACAGAACTAAAAAAAAAGGTTGCAGTCACATGGTTCAAACATTCCCTGTTTCATAACTTTAAACTTTGACACTGGAATCAAACGATCGACAGTTTGATTTTATTACATTCACAAACACATTCAGGCGATTTTAAAACTCAAAACTCCAATTTGAAACTTTTACAGCAGCTAAACGTTTAACGAAGCTTCTCATTCAATTAAAAAATGATTTTCTCATTGAACCAAACGTTTCAGCTGCTTCCAACTTTTCTTCCAAACTCAAATTTTAAAGGACTTGATGACTTTTGCAACTCTTGAAAGATCAAACTGTTCTTGAACGTTTCATATTTAATTATCTGCTTAATGTCTTTCACCTTTGTGTGTCAGCAGAGTTTAAAAGCTGATGTGTCGTCAATAATCCTCAAATATCCCAAATTAAAAGGTTTCATTTCAACCAAACATTCAGTATTTTGTCACAGTCGTTAAAAAAAACTTTGGTTTTATGCAAACGTGGATATTTTGGAATTAAATTCTTTCTTTTTTGGTTTAAAAATTGAGTTAATGAAGTTTATAGAAGGTCAGAGGGCAGCGTTCTCACCTCTGATTGGCTGCTGAGGAAAGGTCAAAGGGTCAGATTGAGCTTTAAAATATGGGTCATGTTCCTTTAATTCCGCTCACTTTGGCTCCCCGAATATGACCTTTGACCTTAGAACACACAGGTGCTGTAGACGGTGACCTTGTGGCTGATCTCCTGCAGCAGCTCCTTCACGGCGGCCTCCAGCTCCACCAGCTGCTCCGCCTTTACCTCCAGCGTTCGCTGGTTGTCTTCGTAAGACTTCTCCAGATCTGAAAGACAACACGTTTTACTACTGCGTGATCATGATCGCGTTACATTCACACAGTCTGGAACTGTAATGGCGGTGATGTGACATCACATCAGAACATTGAGGGTGGAGGCAGGAAGTGTGATGTCACCTTTGAGCAGCTGCAGTTTGCTGCTGGCGTTCAGAAGCAGGTCTTTGGCCTCCTGCTGCAATGACTCCGCCCTCTTCTTCGCGTCGGTCACGCCCCCTGCTTTCTGACCAATCAGCTGCTCTACTGTGGCGTACTTATCTTTCAGCTCTGAGTCCAGGTCCTGAACACACACGACACCATTAACACACACTGATTTCATGATATTTGTCAGAGTCACTCCAGGAGAAACAGACTCCGCAGGTGTGTGAGTGTCCTTCACTAATTGACGGTCTGACAGGTGAACTCACCTTCTTGACCTCCTCTGCGATCTTCCCGATGCTCGCTGCGTCCTGATTGGTCCGTTCTGTGCTCAGAGTGACGTTCGCAGCTTTGTCTCTCAGCACCGTCACGTCCTGCTCGAGCCGCTGCAGCCTCTGGGTGGCGTTGTTCAGCTTCAGCTCCGCATTTGTCGTCTCTGACTCAACCTGAACGCAACACGGGCAGATGAGATGTTAGCGTCGTGTTTGTGACGTCAGTGAAGTGCACGTTTGAATCCGCGGGTCAGTACTGACGGAGGACAGCAGGTTGTTGGTGTTCCGGATGTCAGCGGCTGCCTGCTGGATGGCGCTGCTGGCGGCGGTCTGAGCTCTCTGAGCTTCTTTAAGAGCTTGCTTCACCTTCTGCGCCGAGTCCTTCACATCCACCGCCTCCTCACTGAGAAACGCAGGAAGTCACATTTCATCAGATTATTACAAGCTGTTAGAAAAAAACTTTAAGAACTTTGAAAGACCAAATATGAAGAAAATGGAGAATGTCACAAAGGTCAGCCAAAGATTAGAACGTGTTGAGAAGAACCTTCTTAAAGCCCAATTGGGCTTTGAGTTCCAGCAGAAAAGATGTTTGTTTTGAAAGAGAAATAATGGACCGTGCTCCTCAGGTAGGACTCACCTGGCTCTGCGGGCCTGGTCCAGCAGGTTCTCGGCTCTCTGGATGTCTTCGGCGCTCTGCTGCAGGATGGTCTCCACGTGTCCCAGCTCTCCCACCTTCTGACGGATCTCATCGGTCAGGTTCTGAAGCTGAGCCGGCGTGGTGGGCATCTGCATGGCCAGAACCTCGTTAGCCACAAGTTCAATGCTCTCCAGGTCTGCAGCGTCCTCTGAAACAACGGAGACAGGCGGTTTGTTTCTCCCCTGTCTGATCACATGACCTTTTCTAATCCGTCACACTTCTTCAGACATTTGAAAGAACTTCCCTTCTTGGTCAAACACTTGATTTTAACTGAACGTCTTGAGCCTTGAATAAACTTAGATAACTATCTGACAAGACATCAACAACATGAAGTTTGGTGGTGGTGGTTGGTGGTTGCCACGGTGGCAACACTGTCGCCTCACAGCAAGAAGGTCCCGGGTTCGATTCTCGCTGCGGGCACCGGGGGTGTGTCCTCCACCATGCCTTCGGTGCCTGCTGCTTGAGGAAAAAGGCCTTTCTGTGTGGAGTTTGCATGTTCTCCCCGTGTTCACTTGGGGTATCCTCCATAAAATATACCCCCACTAAAAACATGCAAGAAGATCACCACCTGACCAATGGTGACACAAGGAACTGGGTCCCCGGGCGCCGGTTGGATGGCAGCCCACCGCTCCTGGTCTGCCGCGGAGGAAGGACAACCAGGATGGGTTAAAGGTGGAAGATAAATTTCACCAGTGCATGGCGTGTGTGTGGGCATGATGCATGTATCTGTGTGACGAATAAAGGGGATTGTCCCTCTGATTCTTCTCTTAGGGTTAGGGTTAGGTGGTGTTAAACAGGAAGTGAGGACATACGTGTGAGGAAGTCTCTGATCTGCCTGATGAGACTTCTCAGCTCCTCGTTGCTCTGGTCGACTCTCTGTTTGGTTCTGTTGGTCTTCATCAGGACGTCCTGAGCGCTCTGCTTCGCCTCGTCTGCTTTCAGTTTGGCCTCTGACACCTGGAGACAAAACACAGGTCAGAACATCCACCTGAATCTGAGCCAGCTCAAGCAGGACCCATCAGAACCAAATCCAGCCCAGACCAGGACCCGTCGGACTCACCATCTTGGAGAGTTTCTCCACTTCCTCCATGGCGCTTGTGATTTCCTGTTCAGAGTCTTTGGCCTTTTTCCAGGTGTTGCTGGCTGTGGTCACCACACCGTCACATCCTGTACCTCCACACCTGACCTGCCCCTCAGAGTCCACACATCCCAGACCTCCACAGGGAGAGGACGAGCACGAGTCCTGACCTGATGGTGAACTGCCACAGGTCTGAAAGAACCAGGAGAGACCAGAATTTAAAGACGGACGCTGTAAACTGAAGGAGTTCCGACTGAATCTAACCCTAACCCACCTTGTGGCTGATCTCTGATAGGTCCAGAGTCTGCAGTTCTCCCGCCAGGTCATCCAGTCTCTGAGCATGCTCAGTGTGTCTCCTCAGGAACTCCTCTCTGGTTTGGTTCATCTTGTCCTCTGTGAGTTGCCGTAGAGCACCAGAGGCTTCCACGAGGCTGCCCGGGTCAATGGTGGAGGCGTTCGCTCGAGCTTCGGCTGCCTCAGACTGCAGGAAATACTTAGTGATGCTGTCTGTCGCCCCTGGCAGCAGACGGGAAGGACAAATCAGTTGGGAGATCCACAGTGGACTTTATTCAGTTTCTACTGGAGTCCAGCACCCAAACAAACCATTCACGATCAATATCATTCACTTCATTTGGTGAAAAACCCAAACTTTGATGAACCTGATCCAGGGACAGTTTTCAAACAGCCCACTCAGACGCAGCTGATCCTGTCCTCTGTCCAACTGAACACACTCTGAGACTCAAAGTTCACTGACACCATGAACAACTGACACACTGTCCTGTCCAGAACATCGCCGAGGTCAGGTGACAAGTTAAACCACTGGAGGGCAGCAGAGGCACGATTTTCAGGCAGTGTTCAAGCTGCAGTCAGCAGGATCTGCACAGACCGTCCACCTGTGTCCCCTCCCACCAAACCCACAACTTGAAGAGGCAGCAGCACTCTGCCCCCTCACAGACGTTTGACCTTTAACCTTTCTCACCTCTGATGTCAGAGTTCTTGATGAACTCGACCTGATCGAGCAGCTCCTGAACCGTCCGCTCCAGTTTCTGAGCGTCCGCCATCACAGAGTCCAGTTTTGTTTCTGCCGCGGAGTCCGAGCCTTTCACCTGGACCAGACTCTGCTCGGTGTGGTTCAACATCTGGCTCAGGGCCCCCATCAGGTCACTGAGGGAAACACACACACACACAGGTCAGAGGTCACAGTTAAAATTAATCTGAGCTGCTTTAATCTGCAGATTTAAGTTAATCTCACCTGGCCTGTTGCTGCAGGTTCAGACTCAGATTAAAGTTAGTCTCACCTGGCCTGTTGCTGCAGGTTTAGACTCAGATTAAAGTTAGTCTCACCTGGCCTGTTGCTGCAGGTTTAGACTCAGATTAAAGTTAGTCTCACCTGGCCTGTTGCTGCAGGTTTAGACTCAGATTAAAGTTAGTCTCACCTGGCCTGTTGCAGTAGCTCCTGGATCTCGCTCAGCGGTTGTGAGGCCGGGTTCTCGTTCAGGATGACGCGGATATCGGAGATGCTCTTCTCCATGCTGTCGATGGACTTCCTGTACGGTCCGCTGACTCCGCTGGCTTTAATGGTGTTGACCTTGTTGACGAGGCGATGCGTCTGATTGGTCAGCTGACCGATGACTTGGTCCCACTCGGCGAAGCACTGGTGGCAGCGCTGGCAGTCGGGGAAGGTGCCGGAGAAGCCGCGAGCGCAGACGTCACAACGTGGACCGGAGACGCCCTCCACACAGACGCAGTGGCCGCTGGCTTTGTTGCACTGCTGCTCGGAGATGCCGCGAGGGTCGCAGTCACATGCTGAGACAGAAACACACCGACGGTTAGAGAGACAGATGGAGACAGAGACAGATGGAGACAGACAAAGACAGACAGAGACAGACAGAGACAGATGGAGACAGACAGAGACAGAGACAGACAGAGACAGAGACAGACAGAGACAGACAGAGACAGAGACAGACAGAGACAGATGGAAACAGACAGAGACAGATGGAGACAGAGACAGACAGAGACAGAGACAAACAGAAAGTCATCCTTTGTTTCCAGATGTGTCTCATTTCCGTCTCTTCATCTGATCTGATGAACAAAAGAGACACAAATACAACGTGACCCAGATCTGTTGTTGGGTTTAATTAAAGGCTTCATCCTCCACACACACACACACACACACACACACACACACACACACACACACACACACACACACACACACACACACACACTCACAGTTCATCTTTCACAATCTATTTAGATAAAAATGTTTAAACTTTAATTTAGTGTAAAAACATTTCACAGGAAGCGTCAGAGACAAACTGTCTGACTCACTGTTCAACAAAACATGTGCTGAGAAGATTCATGGGCGTGTGTGTGTGTGTGTGTGTGTGTGTGTGTGTGTGTGTGTGTGTGCGCCTTAAACATCTGGTTTGAATCAAACATCGCTGAAGCTGCTTCCAGCTGCAGAAACAACAAACCTGAGGCAGCCTGAGGTTTTGCTTTGATTGAGTGAGAAAGAAAGGAAGCAGCAGAGAAACGTGCAGAGCTCGTCCCGACAAACAGGAAGCGTCACAATGTGGAGATCCTCTGAGGAGCAGGAAGGAGACCGGGACGGTTCATGATGACCTGAAGGTGTTCAGAGCACCGCGGGGGGCCCAAAGAGTCCCTTTTATTTTTCTTTCTCACTTTATTTCTTCCTCATTTCTTTTCTGTCCCTTCCTTCTCTCCATGTTTCTTTTCATGTTCAACCCCCTTTGGACCCCCAGCCCCCCTTTGTTGATTCCGGGTATACTTGGGAGGTTCAGAGAACATCTGGACTTAATATCAGTCACAGCAGGTCACAGCAGAGGATGCAGGAATGCTCCCACGTTACAGAGCCTCAGATCTGGACTGAGATCTGGACTCTGGCTGAGTCCTTCACATTCAGGGGAAACTGAGACTTCAGGTTCTGTCCTGTTCACACGAAGCGTCTCCGTCAAAGAAAAGTGAAACTAACCGATCAACCATAAATCTGACGCTGCTGTTTCTTTTTAAAAGCACGTCTGTTTGACTGACGACGTTCCAGCAGGAGGTCTGAAGTGAACGTACCGTGACATTTGACCTCGGGGTCTCCCCAGAACAGCTCTTTGCACTCGCTGCACGTTCTTCCTCCGAAGCCGGGATGACAGGAACACTGACCGCTGATCTGTGGACGAGAAAGAAGCAGAGAAATCGTCAACATGAACCAGGAGTCGATGGACTGATTTATGCGATTTAAAAACATCGACTTCCATTTTGAAGTGTGATGAGCTCGTCACCTCGTTGCAGGACGCCCCGTCGGAGTGTTTGGGGTCGCAGCCACAGGCCTGGCAGCCGCGGCCGCTCGCCATGTTCCACGTGTCGGGCGCGCAGCGATCGCAGTGTTGACCGATGACGTTGGGGAGGCAGTGACACTGACCGCTGCTGCGGTCGCACTGACAGCCGCCGGACGACGGACAGCTGGACGGGTCGCTGCCCAGCTGGTTACAGACGCACTCTGAGGACACGAACGACACATCATCAGGATTCATCGAGGGTTGAACTGAGAGTCCGTCAAGACTTCAGACTTTAAAAGATTTTGTCACAATTTTAATGACGTGAAGATTTATTGCAGATTTTGTAAATATTCTGTCAATAATTCAATAAAGTTTGGATGAAAAAATTTTGTTAGTTTTCAAATCATCTGTCTACTGGTCGCCACTGGTTGCCTTGGTAACCCAGTTAAATCCAGCGTACTCACTCCTGCAGTCCTGCTGCGTGGCGTTGCCGTAGTAACCCAGCCTGCAGCTCTGGCAGGCGGCGCCCTCGGTGTGGTAAAGACAGCGCACACACTCGCCGGTCCGGGCGTCGCACGACTCCGGGTCCAGCATGTCGATGTTGTTGTTGCACTGACAGGGCCGACACTGCCCGCCCACTTCCCCTGGGTTTCCATAGTAACCAGGTGAGCACTCGTCACAGCGGCCACCTGCAGGAAGAAGGAGGCGGAGTCACGGACAAAATGTAAACCGTTTTCATCAGACGTCAGTGAACTCCCGACACTCTTCCTCTCGCTGACGCTATTTTAGACCTGGAGCTTTGCTGAAGTGTCGTTTCAATATTTAAAGCTGACAGCCAATCAGAAGCCAGTGATGTCACCCTGCAGGTTTATACAGGTAAGTACAGTAATAAACTCAGCAGATCGTTAAGCGTCTCAGCAGGATGTTTTGCGACAGCTGGAGGTTTGAAGTGGAAACAAAAGGAGAGAGTGTGTGATTGGTGCGTCCGTCAGCTGATTCCAGGCTCAACGTGTCATTTCCTGTGTTAATAACAGAGTCGCATCACATTCCTGCCCTCAGCATCTGTTTACATCACACCCAATCACACAGCTCATTCTCTTTAGATTAAAAGCTTGTTTGTCTGCAGTGCAGTTTATCCTGCTGAGGAGCTCAAACTGAGCTCAGACTGTAATTATTCCCTCCGAGTGTCTTTATTCTCACATCTGTTTGACTTTTATGACAAACTTCTTCATCAGGACATAAACTCGTGGACAAAGTGGAATCTTTGTCTGTATGTGGCTGGATGTTAATAAAGTTTTTACCTTTATATCCGCTGCTGCAGACACAGACGGCCTGCTGAGAGTCAGCGCCACGATAACAGCTTCCAGCAAACTGCCGCAGGCTGCCAGGGCCGTCGGGACACATGCAGGGACGACAGTGGTCACCTGACCCCAGCACTGGGTCGCCATAGTAGCCTTCCAGACACCTGAACAGAGGTTAGGGTTAGAGAGGAAGTGATGGGCAGACGTCGATTTAATGATTCAAATGATTGGTGAAAAGAAACTGAGGGAAAGTTTCTTCACTGTTATAGCATCATCACAGGTGTGACATACTGTTCTCAGACCTCTGCAACTGGTCCTCAGACCTCTGCAACTGGTCCTAAGATCTCTGCAACTGGTCCTAAGACCTCTGCAACTGGTCCTCAGACCTCTGCAGCTAGTCCTAAGACCTCTGCAACTGGTCCTCAGACCTCTGCAGCTAGTCCCCAGACCTCTGCAACTGGTCCCCAGACCTCTGCAACTGGTCCTAAGACCTCTGCAACTGGTCCTAAGACCTCTGCAACTGGTCCTCAGACCTCTGCAGCTAGTCCTAAGACCTCTGCAACTGGTCCTCAGACCTCTGCAACTGGTCCCCAGACCTCTGCAACTGGTCCTCAGACCTCTGCAACTGGTCCTAAGACCTCTGCAACTGGTCCTAAGACCTCTGCAACTGGTCCTAAGACCTCTGCAGCTAGTCCCCAGACCTCTGCAACTGGTCCCCAGACCTCTGCAGCTGGTCCCCAGACCTCTGCAACTGGTCCTAAGACCTCTGCAACTGGTCCCCAGACCTCTGCAGCTGGTCCCCAGACCTCTGCAGCTGGTTGTCAGTTCAAAGGAACTTGAGTTGAGTCGATGTGGACAAAAGCATCAGCCAAGCTAATGCTACGTCTTAGCTTCAGTTGATGTTTGCTTAACAAATGCTGTTGTTTAACCTTTGAAAATGGTTTGTCCATCTCTTGGTGATGCCCTTAAGAGCCAGGCTGTCATACTGGTATATATCACCTGTCACAGTTCATGTTATATCACAGGTGTAACTCACCTGTCACAGGTGTGTCCGCTGGTGTGGTCCCTGCAGTTAATACAGCGTCCGGTGTCGGGGTCGCACTCATCAGCATGTCCGTTGCAGGAGCAGGGTCTGCAGGTGGGGAAGCCCCAGTGACCCGGCAGACAGCGATCGCACTGCCTCCCGTACGCTCCCGGAAAACAGTCACACTGACCGGTCAGCTGATCGCAGAACAAGTTCTGTGAGCCCTGAGGGTTGCACGTACACTCTGCGAACACAAGAATACGGCTGTTCATGACTGCAGGGACCTGAACTGTCACTTGGTCCTCTTACAAATTAGACTTATTAAGATGTATTGATTACAGACTGATCAGGGTTCTGACCTTTGCAGCCGTTGGGTCCGAACTGGAACGTGGTCGGAGCACATCTGTCACAGTTCCTGCCGACTACGTTGGGGCGACACTGACACTGACCGCCGGTGGGGTCGCACACGGTGCTGAGGGAGCCCTGAGGGTCACACCTGCATTCTGGGAAATGGAGTCCAACACAGGAGACATTTTAGACCACCAGCAACCTTCAACAGTACACAAAAACAATACATTCTCCACAGATCCTGTCTGGGAGAGTGTTGATGACAGATATATGAGCCAGAAGGTCTGAGGACGTTTAAGGAATGTGAAGAAGCAGAAACCAGTCGAGTCTTGTTCCGGAGGAAGAGGATCAGCGAGACAGAGACATCGATGAGAAACGTCAATAACAACAGGACAGAAAGAGGGAGAGCATCTGAGTGAAAGATAACTCAGTGGCCGTCCTGTGAGAACCACGTATCTCCAAAAAGTTTGACGAGCTCAGAAAAACAGGCTTTTTTCAGCTTTGTGACGATGCATTTTCAGCTGATCCGAGAGTCTTTTTTTAAGAGTTTATTGAGAACTCTTCATCCCTCAGTTCAGCACAAAGATTCAAAATCAACACAGCAGGAGATACAAGCTTTTCACTGGATGGGAAGGAATCTGAAGAGTAACTGAAGCTGTCAAACCAATCGGAGCTCTGACCTGCTTCATTCAGTCAATTCACTCTACGATATTTTAATCAAACAAACAAAACCCACTGATCTGATCCTCAGTGTGTGGAACAGAACCAGGTTTTATTAAACCTCCTCTCTGTTCTCAATCCACAGAGGTCAAAGGTCAGAGTTGAGCAGCAGAACAGAGAAATTCTTTCCGAGCATCTCCACCTTCTTCTCCTGTAAGTTTTCTCTGTCAGCTGTGTTCATACGAGTGATTCAAGTCAGATTCATCAAATCCTCCAGAATTTTGTTCGGACTTCAGAGAAAATTCTGGGCCGACGTTCATCTGGTGACACAAGCACGACTTCAAATGTTGTAAATGTTGTAGTCAGATTTAAGGTGGACCGCTGTACCTTTGGCTCCCTGGTGCAGCATGGCGGAGATGCTGAAGATGAAGTTTTTGCAGATGTCGGTCATCGGCGACTTGATGACACTCTGGCTGTTCTCCAGACAACGATAACGTTGGAATGTTTCCCATCCCCTTCCCCCGCCGGAGTCGCCTCCCTCTGAGGCCGTGAAGATCTCCAGATTCTTGCAGTGAGGCATCAACACGATCTGAGGCAGAAGAAAAGCATCAGAGTGATTGAGAGCTCACTGCCCGCAGGCGTCTTTAGAGAGAGCAGTTTCCATTTATTGTGTTGATGTCACGTGACGTCACATGATTGAGCAACAGAGTAAACTCAAATTGCTATCGTCACTCGCCGACCTCTGTCCAGCGTCAAGGCCGGCATCAGTATCTAATGTGGTTTTAGAGGGAAAGTTATCATCACCCCTCTGGGGGAGTAACGAGGTCAGAGCCCGGACAGCAACAATGAATCCATGAATCGATGAGCAGAATATTTGTCAGCAACTTTTTTGATAACCATGAATCATTTCAGTCATTTTTCAGCTCTTCCATTGGGAGTATTTTCTGTTTTGGATCACAGTAAACTGAATATATTTGAGCTTTGGACAAAACAAGATGTTTAAAGACGTCACTGTGGACTCAGAAAATATGATGAGCATTATTTCTCTATTATCTGACATTTGATAGATTTAATGATTCATCTACTGAAAGAGAAAATAATCTGCAGATTAATCAATAATGTAAATAATTAAACTGTAAATTAGTGTTGCTTTGTTTTCAGTGTTTCCTCACCGAGTCAATGAGTGTGTATGGAGACTGGACGTCGCTGAGGGCCGAGTACAGTGGCAGACTGAGGCGGACTGTGTAGTTCAGACCAGATTCAAAACAAACCGATCTGGGAAGAACCACATACCTGAGGGGACAGACAGGAAACAAGAAAAACTCTTCACTCACAGGCATCTCTCACAATCCCCAAAGAAAAGTGAGTTTAACTGCACCAAAAAGTCTGGCTGTCACTGAGCTTACATACTGCTTACTGAGTTCCACTTCAGAAACTAGAGGATTGGAAACCACAGCGCTGAACCGGTTCTACCACGAGTACTGCTGCCACAGTGGCTCACGAACAAATGAAATCTGTCACGTAGAAAGGTTTTTTTTGGAAACTGCGTTGGCTCCTGAACGTTACCGTGAGCCGGGGTGAAGTGAGATCATCTGGTTGTCGTCGTCGGGCACAGTGTTGACACAGCGACTGTCCGCTCTGATAGGTCCAGGTCTCATCACTGTCATCAGAACCTCCTCCCATTGGTCAGGCAGCTGCAGGACCAACAGACACATGAAAGGTTTCATAGTTTCAACTTTAAGCCTCTTCTGTGTGTTTTTCTTCTTTCATTTTTCTTTAGTAAAAAGAAAGTAAAAGTAAGCCTCCTTTCATTTGGTGACATATTTACACAAACTTTGAGCAAAATAGGGGAAACTTACGGGAAGTGTTCTAACTCAGGGCTAAAATATAGGAGGGTTGACAGGTCTGACCTGAGGTTCGTAACGGATGAGGATGTCGTACTCCATGGAGTGGGGGATGTTGTCCACAGAGAACTCCAGGAAGGCCCCCTCTGGGACGTTGACCAGACCGATGCCTGTCCAGGTGGGACTACGGTCCAGAGGGTGGGGCCTCGGGACAACTGTTACTCCCTAAAGAACCAAGACATGAAGACATGAAGACTGATCAAACGACCTTTGGCGAGCTCACATGTGATAAAAGGTCAAGGGTCAGAGGTTACAAAGGTGACTCACAGGTCCAAACTTGGCGTCCTCAGCCTCATACGTGTAGTGATCCAGAGCGATGAAGTAGAATCCGGATTCGACCTGATCGCAGCGACGACCGAACATGTGATCTCTGCAGATGCACTGACCGCTCACCTGATCACACCTGCAGGAAGACAGGAAGTGGAAAATGTGAGAAAAAAACTGAAGCAGATCAAACAGCTGCTTGTTTGCGCTTTGCTAGGTGTTTGTTAGCTCTTTGTTGGCTGTTAGCTCTTTGCTAGCTGTTTGTTAGCTCTTTGTTGGCTGTTAGCTCTTTGCTAGCTGTTTGTTAGCTCTTTGTTGGCTGTTAGCTCTTTGTTAGCTGTTAGCTGTTTGTTAGCTGTTTGTTGCCTGTTTGCTTGCTCTTTGTTAGCGGTTTGTTGTTTGTTTGTTAGCTGTTAGCAGTTAAGGTCTCAGTATGCTTCACACATCCATCACATCCCTTTGAATTATGTTAATTCATGTTTATCTTCCTGTCATGTGATTCGCAGCTGCAGCTCCTTCCTGGTTTGTTCTGTGAAACGAAGAACTAGAAGCTGCTTAAATTTCTTTTTCTTCACACAGATTCTCACAACTACTCTCTCTGATAATGTCTGACAATGAGCCCCATCATTGCCACATTCAGACGTTGATTTATTTGTCTGCCAAGTATTGATTTTCTATTTTTATTACTATTTAAAATGGGCAAAATCATATTTAACTGTAGAGCTGCATGCAGCACACTGACTCTCTGAGCCCCTTCTTGGCCCTCTTTCTCTCTGAATGAATGAATGAATGAATGACGAAGCCCTCTCCTCCCCGCACTCTAAACATGACCATGTGTGGGAGGAAGGACTGTTGTTGGCTTTTCCTCACAGAGAAGCTGGTTGGCTGAATTCCTGAACAGAAGCAGTGGATTGATTTGTGATCAGAAACCTCCACAAACAGAATCAACTCTGCCGCGAGACGACACACAAACACACAGAGGGCAGTTAGCCGTTAGCCGCTAGCACTGCTTTGAACTCACTGGTTGTTGATGGCTCCTCCTAGGTCACAGTCACATGGTCTGCAGCCATCCATGTCATTACTGAGACCCCAGTGTTCAGCCTGAGAACACACACACACACACACACACACACACACACACACACACACACACACACACACAGAGCAGATGTCAGAGACGTGTCATTAAGTCATTTTCTGACCTCCCAGCTTGTTTCTGTTTGTAAGAACCTGTTTTAAGGCTGTGAGAGGAAGTCATTCAGGCTTTCATCTCCTAAACACACAATAAACACAGAAACACACACAATAAACACACAAAGACCTCCCACACATTCACAGCTGCAGCTTTTCCTTCACACACTCAGTTACAGTCTGTCTGCACTAATCTGACTTACATACATACCATGTGACCTGGTTACCACACACACACACACACACACACACACACACACACACACATTTTTTCTGCTGTTTACATTTGTCTCACTCCAGCCTGACTCGCTGAGGATTCAGGGCTGTGAGCTGACTGGTTGGATGAACTCCTGGTCTGATGTCATTGGCTGTTTGTTTGGGATTCAGACTGTGCAGACGTATTTTAACGTGTCTTCTCACCACACACTGGTCACAGTCTCGTCCGGTCACCAGACGTTTGCAGAAGCAGCTTCCTGTTTCGCTGTCGCAGGGGTTTCCTCCAGGAAGTGTTCCCACGGGGCTGCAGGTACATGCTGAACACGGTGACACACACAGTCACAGCGTGAGCGTATGTGTGTGTGTGCTGTATGTGCTGTGACATCGTCTTTGCTGTTGTGTAGGTGTAGATATGGTGTTGTGTGTGATTTCGTACCCTTGCATCCTTCGGGCTCGTCGCTCAGCCCGTAGTGCGCCTCTTTGCAGCGCTCGCAGCGCTCACCCTCCACATTGACTTTACAGCGACACTGACCGGCGATCAGCCCGGCCCGAACGTCCGTCATCCCGTCACACATTCCTCCATTCAGAGAGCCCAGGGGGTCACAGTTACACACTACGGAAACACACAGGGGACAAAATTCACTGTGAGGATGAAGATTTCACCGCAGAGGATCAGTGAAGACAGATTCGTTCAGTCTGGACCATCAGCTGCAGACAGGAAACTGGTTTCAACTGAGACTCCAGGTTCAGTAAAGTCACTCCTACAGGATGATGACAGGAAGTCCAGACTGATCCAGGAACAGTCTGAACAACAAACTGTCTGTCTGTCCTGGAACTTAATGCGTGTCTTTGGGTGAGTTAAAACCACGTTTTACAGTGTAGAGGTGAGTTAAAAACCAACATGTTTTACAGTGTAGAGGTGAGTTAAAATCAGCATGTTTTACAGTGTAGAGGTGAGCTGAAACCAACATGTTTTACAGTGTAGAGGTGAGTTAAAATCAGCATGTTTTACAGTGTAGAGGTGAGCTGAAGCCAACATGTTTTACAGTGTAGAGGTGAGCTGAAACCAACATGTTTTACAGTGTAGAGGTGAGTTAAAACCAACATGTTTTACAGTGTAGTGGTGAGTTAAAACTAACATGTTTTACAGTGTAGAGGTGAGTTAAAATCAGCATGTTTTACAGTGTAGAGGTGAGTTAAAATCAGCATGTTTTACAGTGTAGAGGTGCTGTCCAGGTGCTTTCTTCATCACTTAAGACAAGAAAACGTCCATGTCTATTAAATATTGAGGACAGATGAAGAACTTTAAGATACTATTTTTTAATCGTCATAAAAATCTTTCCTTGTTCAGACTCAAATCAAACCTGATTTGCTGTCAGTGGATCACAGCTCTAAGCCCATTGGTTCCCACTGAATCCTTCGAGCTTGAGCACAGCGTTTCATTTTAAAGCACAGATCAGACCCCGGTTCTGGACTCACTCTGGCAGATGTTGGGGTCCCTGACGTCTCTCTCTGGATGCTGGTAGTAAAACGGTTTGCACTGCTCACAGTTGTGTCCGGCCGTGTTGTGTTGACAGTCGTCACAAACGCCTCCGCTGACGTTTCCCGAAGCCACGAACACGGCCATGTCGAAGTGACACGAGTCCGAGTGCTGGTTACAGTTACACTCTGCAGACGCCACAGAGAGAGAGAAGAGATGCAGCCGAGTTCAATTCATTCAGTCACAGACTGCAGCAGCTGTTTCAGATCAAAGTCAGGATGATTGATTATTGATTACACATCAGACTGTTACATATTTAACGACACCATCAGAACCTCATTCTGTCCTGTTTACTCGTCTTTTCAGGTACCGGGAACACTGATCACTTAAAGGTGGAGCTAGAAACACTGCCGACCGCTGATTGGTCAGAGACTCAGCGTCGTCTGCGCTCTGATGTAGGATTTCCCATCTCTCCTGTAATTTACACAGTGGTGTCTTACTGCCTGAGGCCTGTTCTCAAACAAAGCTCATCTGCTCGGTGTGATAAAAACCACATACTGAGAAGAAAGAGCACGAGGCATTCAGTGTCCTCCACCGTGTTCTTGTTGCATATCTCAGTGTATAACTTGCGTAGTGAGCGTCATTGAGCAGAAAAGTGATGAAAGTGATGGTGAACGTGAGCGCAGCAGAAGAAAAGGTTAATGGACAGAACAGGTCACAGTGTGCCAGCGAATAAAGCTGCAGCTTCAACAAGAAAAGTCTCGTCTGATGTGTCCAAACTGCCAGACAACCTGAAGAGGTCTCGCCCCGAAGACACGGTGACAACCCCACCTACATTTAAGCAGATCTATGGTTTAGCTGCATGTTGGTGCTGGTTAGCTACTGGTTTCAAGGGAACTATACTGAAAGAGTTTGGTGGAAACGCGGCTGAACCTCAGGTATCAGGTTAGCACTGCTATCAAAACTTTAAAACTAGTCCCAGTCCACCAGCAGACAGCAGAGACTGAGTTTGTACTGGTCATCTGCCAGAAGAGACCAGCAGACAGCAGTAGAGCTCAGTAGAGACCAGTACAAACCAGTATAAACCAACAGAGGCCAGCTGAAACCAGCAGAGACCAGCACGGACTCACTCTTGCAGGCGTTGGTGTTGCGTCCCTCAGCTGGTCTCCAGGGCAGGTCGTGGTGGAAGTCCTGACACTGCTCACAGTTCAGACCTTTAGTGTTGTGGTTACACATGCAGTGACCGTGAACCTGAAGACACACAACACACAAACGCTCATAAATACATGTGATCAGCACATAACTGATCAATCAGTGACTCAACCTGCAGCTCCAATCAGCTGAAACATCCATCAAAAGATACTGATCATACTGACATCAGGATCCAACTTTAACAAAGGTTTTACTGTGTTTGAATGTTGTGATGAACTGAAAACTGTCGTCAGAGGAAAGTTGATTAAAAACTGATGTTTTCTATCAGAATCAGTCCAAACAGGTTTTATAAAGTCAGTAACTGGAAGAAGTTAATGTGAAACTGGTGCAATAAAAACTGCATCAAAGCGCCGACATTCCTCCTGTTTCCTGAGTCAATACAATATTAATGAAAAGACAACAGATGTGAACTGAATGATGAACGAGTGAATCATCGTCTGCAGCTCGTTAACATTCTCAGCAAACAGACTCGTTGGTTCGTTCACATTCAAAATGGGACTGTTCCCTTCAGGAAGATCCACCACTGATCCACTACAGGCTGCCAGCTCCCTGCAGGACTCACCTGGTCCCCTTCAGGACCGACCCTGCCCCCTTCAGACCCTCCCTGTCCCTGCAGGACTCACCTGGTCCCCTTCAGGACCGACCCTGCCCCCTTCAGACCCTCCCTGTCCCTGCAGGACTCACCTGGTCCCCTTCAGGACCGACCCTGCCCCCTTCAGATCCTCCCTGTCCCTCCAGGACTCACCTGGTCCCCTTCAGGACCGACCCTGCCCCCTTCAGATCCTCCCTGTCCCTCCAGGACTCACCTGGTCCCCTTCAGGACCGACCCTGCCCCCTTCAGATCCTCCCTGTCCCTCCAGGATTCACCTGGTCCCCTTCAGGACCGACCCTGCCCCCTTCAGACCCTCCCTGTCCCTCCAGGACTCACCTGGTCCCCTTCAGGACCGACCCTGCCCCCTTCAGATCCTCCCTGTCCCTGCAGGACTCACCATGCCCTCCCTGGTCTGCCCCGCTCCCTGGATGGGGGCACACTCGGAGGCGTGTCCGTAGCAGAAGCAGTTTCCTCGGACCACCATGTCGTAGACGGCGTAGTAATACTTCTCCTTGATCTCCATACGAGAGTCCAGCAGGTTGTCCCCGAGCGTGTGCAGTTTGGTGAACTTCACCCGCAGGTTGGTGATCTTCAACATGTCTGAACAAAAGGTCAATAGCAGGTGATCAGTGACAGATCAATAACGCTGACAGTCATCGGCCGATGTGAGGAAACCTACTCTGGATTCTGGGGCTGTAGGGATCGTCGATCTTGAACGCTGGGTCCAGAACTCTGAAAATCACCTGGAAAACAACGAGATTTCAGCCAATTATTCGACTTTCATCAATCACAATGACATCACAGCGACACCTCACCAGGTGTGTTCCGCCATCATTGAGCCAAGACGTTACCAGGCTAGCTTAAGAGCTTTAGGCGGTCGAGCAGACCAGAAGAGCTCCATCTAAAGACGTCTACAGTCGGAGTACTGCAGTACCTCTCCTTCAGTCGATGGCTCGATGTCGGAGTAGCGCGAGTCACAGATGACATCATCGACCTTCTGCATTGGACCTTGAGAAACAGACGGGAAAGAAGTCTCGCAGTCGTAGGCGAAGTAACGATAAACCTGCCACGTCTTCCCGAAATCAGCCGACCGCTCGATCACCATGGCAGCGGGTCGAAACGTCTGAGGGGAGAGAACGACGTTAGAAAACCTGAAACATCATCGACGGTTCTGCTGATCCCAGCGACCATCAGAGCAGACTCAGAACGTCTGAACAGCTCGCTGTGACACTTTAAACAGCACCGATCAGCTCTGCAGGTTAAACAATGAAACAGCTTTAATCTGAAAGTCTGAACTTCCTGTTAGAGCCGAACCAGCAGACCCTGATCCACATCCTGTAGAACCTTTTACACACTGAGCACTGAAGAGGACAGACCAGCTGATGTCTGCTGGAGGTGGAATCACCTCATCCGATAACAACCTGAGAAATCATGGATTGATTTTATTGACTGAGTTTATTGATTTTAAGCGACTGGTTTCATTAGTCCACCTTCGCGCTGTGGAGGTTAATCAACGGTATTTCCAGTCTGAACCAGTTTGACTCTGCTGTTTGTATCTGAACGACTTCCACAATCATCTTCACTGCGCTTTAATGTGTTTATGTGATTCTGACGCTAATGATAAACTACAAACAACATCGGTCAGTGAAGAATCTGTTTATTAGTCTGATGCAAGGCCTCTGAGTGTGTGTGTGTGTGTGTGTGTGTGTGTGTGTGTGTGTGTGTGTGTGTGTGTGTGTGTGTGTGCCGGACCTCCCAGGCAGCATCATGACAGCAGCCTCCTCTGAGAAGTCGGCGGTTGTGTCTGAATCATTGGTTCAGTTTCAGACACTCGCTAATCATCAGCACTGACAGCTGTGATTTCCACGTCTACAACATGCGAAGCATTGCATTGTGGGATTGAATATGTCATCCACACTATATATTTAGACACTCAGATAAAATGGCGGACGGCAAATATAAACAGGACGTGACTTCAGAGAGGGGCCGAACTGAACGTGTTGTCACAGGACTCTGACCAATCGGAAACCAGTGTTTCTTTGTTTAGCTGGCCTCTGAACGTCTGGTCTTCTACCTGAAGACCGTCTCACCATCTGCTCACCGAGGTCACGCCTGTAGTCATGTGATCTGAGTAGAACTCACCTTGAAGGTCATGATGAGGTGAGTGAAGTGAAACTCGGCCTCCAGGTTCAGCTGGATGGTGACGTTCTCCAGTCCTGCAGACAGCAGAACACCAGTTCAGACCAATATATGATCAATCTCCTGGATATCGACTAACTGGAGCAGTACGTTACACAACAGAACATCAGTACAACATGAGTACAAACCATCGAATACTACTTAAACTGGCACTCTACAACCTGTCTGTTAATTCCCAAAAATGGATAAATCTACCTCAGTGGCCGTCAGTGTGTGCAGGTAAACAAAAACAAAATGGGAGGACCACAGGGCTCAATGCTAGGACCACTGTGTGTCTGCACCGCTGAGCTCATGATGTGTGCAAATACAATAAACATTAACAAAGGAAAAGGAAAATGTCGCTGAACGGTTCAACAGCTCCTAAACGCTGAAAAGACTGTAACTAAGACAGAAATTTAGAGAGTGAGTCTGTGAAAACTGCCCAAACGTTTTAACGACGGATGAATTCAAACACTTCGGTGTCACTGTTTGACGTCGAAAAACTTTAAAAAGCTGAGTGAAATTGAACGTTTTAGCCACTCTGACAGGTCAGGCACCGAACACCTTTTCAGGTGCGCTGATTCTGACTCATCCTTCATAATGCACTCGTGTTTGAGTCATCCTTAAAAGCCCCTCCCTCCGGGAAGACTTTGGCTTTGCTCAGTTTGAAGCCACCAAAGCAACATAATTACACTTAATTAACACTTAAGTACAAATACTTCAGTTAGTCAGACTGTTTCCAGCTGTGAGTCCTGAACCTGTAACAACACGACTGACTGAGGTCAGAGGAGCAGCTCACCTCTGCTGACCTCTGACCTCTGACCGTGTGCTCGTTCTCACCGTTCTCGGACTGCCACCAGGTCTTCAGTCTGTTGGGAGCGAACGTGGTGACGACGTTCTCGATGCGATGGCCGCCGGCCTGATCCGTGAGCTCGTCGTACGGGTCCGCCGAGTCGCACACGAAACACTTCTTCTCCTCCTGGTCGAAGGGAGACAGACGGAGGGCAGCGAAGGGTTAATGCTGAGCCGGATTCCTCAGATTCTTCTCTGCTCGCTCAGTGGAGATAAGACCACCGCAGACTCTTTCACACAAATTAAGGCTTTTTGTAAACCAGTCGAGTCTTTGATTCGCCTCCTGCTTTCAGCAGGAACTCGAGACTTGTTGAACTAAAGACGGTTCAACCTTTTAAAGCTCGACTGTTCCTGCCGTTTGTCATAAACACTGACTTCACTGACTGAGAGCCACAGTCTGATGATGCTGATCAGGAAGTGACTCTGAACGCGTTCAGCTGTAATAACTGTGACGTTCGCAGCTGCATCACGAGCAGCAGGAAGCTTTTTATTAGACCTTTACCTTCTGTGTGTTCAGGCCATCAGGGAGGCTCTGCCCACTCGCACCAGTCGACACAGCACTTCAGGTTTAGGTTAATACCTGACTCTGGAGCGCGCACACCTGAACTGGTGAAGTCTGTCCACGGGGATTTGACGTGCGTGTTTTTGGCGCCCCCTGTGGGCGGGGCTCAAAATGCTTTGGTTAGCATATCACGGCCGAAGACGCGAAGACAGATTTATGACACACACAAATGGTTACAGCTATTTTCCTGCTAAGCCCCGCCCCTTGCGGAGTCTACTGGTTGATGGCCATGCCTGTCGACCAATCTGGTTCATTTAAAACAGAATCTCGGCCGCACATTGCTGCATACCCACAGCCACAGTTTGCCAAACATTTGCATAAAATCCATCATGGTGGACTTTTACGGTCCAGCAGTCTGTTTTTGGACGGCGCGCTGAGCCGGACTCACAGCTCCGCCATCGGCTGGCTGACCCGAACACTCGTCACTGAGCTCGGTCGGCTCTGCGTCCTCATTCAGTTTGAAGCGTCTGTGTTTTCTCCACAGAAGCATCCGGACAAACATCTGTCTGCTGTCAGAGCTCCATGTCTCCTTATAGGGAGGCGATTTTACACAGGAAACAGTGCAGACTGCAACACACACGCGCTCTCTCTCACACACACACACACACACACACACACACACTTTAACCAAACACTTTTCGTCTCTAAACTTTGCTGAAACCATCTGAACTCTGGATGAAAACAGGCTGAAACGTCTTCAGCTTCAGTCTGAACAAACTGAAGTGAAACATGAAATCGCGGCTGATAAACTGCGACAGACGTCGTCGTGTTCCTGGTCAGCAGGTGTTCATTTACCTGCAGGTGGCTCACGATGCAGAACGGCTCGGGTCGGCTCAGTCCGCAGGTGGAGGTGGATGAGAGCTGGTGGGCTCGGCCAATCAGAAGGTCTCCTGTTGCTGGGTAACAGCTGCCCTCTGTGCACACGTCACTGAGTTCTGGGAGGCTGAAATCATCCAGGGCCCCGCCCACAGAGGCCCCGCCCTCCTGAGCGCAGGTAAACACCTGCAGAGCTGAAAGCAGAGGCTCTTATTGTGAAAGTCTGAGGTTCCAAATAGTCAAAACGTCGTTTCCTGTAAACTTCTCCTGGAAAAGGTCATGAGGTCAAAGAAAGACATGAAGGAGACTTTAGACTTTAGGAAAAGACGACGAGAACAATAAGAAACGAGGCCGCGGCGTCATGAGACGGACGAGAATCTGGACTGACGAGTGGACGAGACCGAAAAACTCACGAAGACTGAAGTTCTCCACGGTTCTGTTTAGAACGTGGACTCGTGTGGCGAAGGCGTTTGGACGTGTGATGTCACGTGTTGCTGCTGTGAGGAATTATGGGTCAACACTGTCTCCTGTCCTCTCCTAAAGGACGGTCCATTGGACATTTTCTACTTTTCTCTGATTTACCTTCGATTCTGTCAAACAGTTCAGAAATCAGAACATCTGATCTGTGGTCAGATTTACCAAACATGAAGCTGCAGAGTTCAAAGAGACGGACGAAGATTTTAAACGTGTTGAAGAGCAAATCGAACATCATCTGAAAAATCAGCCAACAGAAAATCTGCACAGCTGGAGGTTTGGACAAAAAAAAGTTTTCTTTATTTCTCTAATCAATCAATGATCGACAGATTGATGGATGAAGAAAAGGCTCTGCTTCATGTGATCACGTGATGCTTTGTTGTCTTTAATTTCAGCTTCAGCTTGTCCTGAACTGATTTAATCACACATCAAACAGGCTGATCTCAGATCAGATTTCATCCGTGAACTCATCAAAGGATCAAACACTTTCATGTGAAATCTCTTTAAGTTCGCTGAGCTTCAGGTCTGATCGCAGATCTCAGTTTACAGAGAAATCAGCAGAAGTTTCTCAGTTTGTTGATTCAGATTGTTTTCGTGAATCAGCTGATTTCTGTCTGTTCAGCATTTTCACGATGAAACTGAAAAACCTCCGTTTGATCTGAACGTGTTGTTTCATCAGGTGAGAGTTCAGATCAATAAATGACTCCAACAGTTAATCGATCACACAAACAGATTCTGATTGATTTTCTGTTCCTGAAAATCTCAAATCCGAATTCTCTGATTTTTTCTTTCTTTCTTTCTTTCTTTCTTTTTTTTTTTTAATGTGAAATAAAGTTAAAACTGAAGTGAAGGTGAATCAAACTGTTTCCTCTGAAATGGAAAGTTTGACTTGAAAACTTTATTTCGATGCATTCTGATGGACAAAGAGAAAAAAATCTGTTAAACTTTATGAAATTTATGTATTTTGGGCTCAGACTCACCGAGCAGCACCGCGAGCTGAAGCTCCAACATGATCCGGATCCTCTGATGAAAAACTACAAGAAAAGGTTCTGAAAACCTGGGACCAGGACTTCAGACCAAGCGAAACCTCCAGAGTCCAGACACTCTTCAGACCTCCAGGTTCCGGACTCCCCTCACACCGTCTGAACCTCTTGAAAACCAGTAGGGGCTCTGAGACCCCCTGAGCTCCCGAGACCGCCTCTGTCCCCGCCTCCTCAGTCCACCGGCACCTACACTTCAGGACGGCACTTCCGGTAGGACTTTCAAAATAATACTGTCATCCGCCGGGAAGAAACCTTTATTCATTCTGTGCAGCAACAAACAGAAATGTTAAAGAGCACCTGGAACATTAACATCTTATCTTATCTTATCTTATCTTAAACATTGTGTATATTATGTTGTGATGTCATTTTTTTCTTCATGTAGTTTTCATGAAAAGTCATCTTTCAACTTTCTCATATCGTCACATACATTCTCCTTTACAAAAACAAAGCCTCGTTTTGTTTTTGAGACACTTTAAACTGAATAAATGAGAGATGTGGATATGCTTTGTGCTTCACAGACAATTTGTGATATAAATGAACGGAAATGAACAAAAAACTGCGAAAGACAAATTAAAGCAATTTTAGCAATATATTAATAAACTGTCAACAACAAATGTTAAAAAGTCTTTTAAAGGCTGAAATAAAACCAAACGAAGACGAAATGAAAACAGACTGAGATGAACTCAGTGAAAAATAGAACAAAAACCTTCAAAGCGTGAAAAAAACATATTTTCACTCGTTTCTCCCTGAACTCCACCTTCAGTCTGATGCTTTTATTCTGAAAACAGTCTCACCTGACTTCCTGTCTGACTCTGATTTGCTCCTTAAGTCGCCGCTACATGGCCAAAAGTATGCGGACACCTCCTGCACGGGCTCAGTCTGTTTCCTGGTTTGAATTAATGAACAAACAAACAAATGAATGAATGAATGACTGAATGAATGAATGAATGAATGAATACAAAACACCACCGACAGAAAACAAAAAGAAGAACGAGCCATGTCAAACAGTGTCAGGCTGTCCACACACTTCTGTCCATGTTGGCTGTCCTTTGAATGGAACGGACCAGGTGTCTTTGTCTGTCCTCCCTTCAGTTTCTGAGTTCATGTCAAAGTCAGTTCAGAACCTCCTTTGGAAAAGTGTCGTTTAAAGCCTGAGAGGAGCTCAAACAAAGAGGAGGCCCATCCAGCTGTCCACATACTTGTGGCCAGATGTTACCGCATGTTGAACCACGTGAAAGTGTTTGATCACATTCAGTGTGAAGGAGTCAGAGCTCAGTCTGAAGATGAACACTTTGAACAGTCTGAACAGTTTTTATCTTGTTGATCTTCAGTTTAATCGTTTTTTCTTTGTGTGCTGAAGAATGTCTCCCCCCAGGCTCTGCAGACAAAGGACATTCCTGACCCCCCCCCCCCCATCCCAAATACACACACACTCCTCCCCCACAGTTAAACCTCACCTGCAACAACAAAGGAGGAGGTGTGTGTGTGTGTGTGTGTGTGTGTGTGTGTGTGTTTGGGAATCCGACCCCCCACCTGAACATCTGAAGGCTTATTCATGACTGAGTGCACCGGTGCATTGTGGGTAATGACTGTGTACGTGTGGGGGCCTGCAGAGCCGAACTTTGAGCCAATCAGAGATCAGCTCATCTGTGTGAAGACAAACATTAACAACTGAATGGAAACAGCGCGAGACAGACACACACACACACACACACACACACACACACACACACACACTGAGGCAGTTTGTAGTCCAAACTCTGATCCTCACAAGTACTACTACAGAGTAAAGGAAAAAATATGGGCGCACACACACACACACACACACACACACACACACACATTTATGTACTTATAAGCTGAAATTAATGATTTTTTTATTCACATAAGATTTTTTTCTGCTTCATTTTGAGTGACAGTTGGAAGGGGCCGGGCTGGCATTGAACCCGCGCCCTGCCGTCAGGACTCAGGTTCGCACTCCTCCAGGTGAGATACCTGCGGGGCCCCGAAACTTCAATATTTTCATGCTGATGTGAAACTCAGAGCTGATTTTTAAACAGTGACTTCACCCTCCTCTCTGGCTGCACCTGCAGTGTGTGATGCACAGGTGTAGTCCAGGACAGTGTGACATCACCAGGATGTGGTCACAGATGCATCACAGCACATTTACCTGACCTTACCTGTCAGCGGTGCCGAGATGAGAGACGTGTTTGAAGCTTTCAGCCGAACACAAATATTAAAAACACATCAGTGAGCCTCACTGCTGCTCCGTGACATGATCCTTCATCACCATGAACACACACACACACACACACACACAGACACACACACACACACACACACACACACACACACACACAAACACACACAGTAAATTTTCTGTCTTTGTGCTGTTTTCAGGTGAGTTTATGTCAGAGCATCAGATCAGGTGACCACATGCTGTTTATTGATGTTGGCGTCCAGACGTGGTCGTTCACGTCCTCTGCTGGCTGCAGCTCGTACAGAGCGCCGTCTGTTACGAATGAACTGTGGTTTGAACTGGTTCATATTACAGCTGAAACATCCCAAACATCCCATAATTAAAAGCATCTTCACTGGATATAAGAAACACCAGCTGACTGGTGCCTTTAAGTTCAAGCAGAAGGTCTGCGATCGTGGCTCAGACGTGTTATTTTATCAAAAAACTTTATTGACGCCGACAGTTCCCATCAATCGTGACGGACGCATGAAAAACGTCTTTTAACGGACAGAAACCTCGTGAGGCGACGGCAGCAGAGACGAGACGAGAAAACGCAGAACTACAGGACAGAGAGGACGTCGAGCGAGACGCATTAATGGGACATGAATGAAAAAAGCTTTTTCGGTGATGGTTTAAATAAAGTTCATGTTTGAACTGTGTTTGTGTCATGAAGCATCATTTTATTGGCGTCTTAAATGATCAGACAGACAGAAAGAGTGTGAATGTTCACAGCAGGCAGCTCGTTCAGAGACACACAAACACGAAGCTTTACTCTGCACCGCAGTAATAATACACCAAAGCGTTCACGTGAAGGCTGAACTGCGCCTGGTCGTCTCCGCGGCGCTCTGACGATGACAGTAAAGCTGAATCTAATCTAAACAGGATTCATTCCACTCAGACTGACGGCGAGCTTCCTGTGACATTAAACATGATACAGAGTCTCTGAAAAGCAAATATCAGACATCAGTTAAGACATTAAGCAGGTTCTCGACGTTAATCAGGAACATCAAGGGTCCTAAACGAGATCCCTGCGGAACCCCGGAGTCAACTCACTGACAGTTTCAAGCGTTTTACGGGATTTGATATCAATAAAACAAATATACATTAAAAAAAAAGATCCTTAAAATGTCCACACGTCTAAAAGTCTGGAAAGTACAGGTTTATGAGGACATCTGTCTCAGAATGTATTAGCAGTATTTATGAGGACCAGTGTCTCAGTATGTAGTACTCAGTAGCATTTATGCAGACCTGTATTTCCGTATGTAGTATTTGGAGTATTTAGGAGGACCTGTATCTCAGTATGTGGTACTCAGCAGTATTTAGGTGGTGCAGCTGACGTATCCTTCGGCTCGTTTGGAGATCTCCTTTCGGAGTGAATCCACCGTCTCCAGCAGTTTGGAGACCTCAGACACTTTGTCCTCTTTCCTCTTGATCAGCTGACGGATCTTCTGCTCCATATCTGACAGCACAGAAAACACACACACACGCATACTTTACATACTGCACTACTGCACAGAGTACTACAGACGCCGTGTCTGCTCCAGGTTGATGTTTGAAGGGAAACACACAGCAGGAGTAAAGCGGTCCAGCTACCTTGTATCAGCTTGAGTTTGTCCTCCACCTGTTTCTTCGTCTTCTCCGCCTGCTCCTTGATCTTCTTCAGTCGTTCTCCAGCTTCACCCTGAGCCGTCAGAGTCTTATTCTTCTGCTTTAAAAGCTCAAACAGCTTCATCACCTCGTCCATGTCCTGTTACAAGAGACAGACGGTGAAAAAACCGTGACAGCACATCAGAAACAGGCTTCGATTGGCTGACAGGTGTCTGTGGTTACTCCAGCAACAGGACGGCAGCTACCTGCCAGGTGAGAGCAGCGAAACCACGACTGACTGCAAACACTTTACAACACTCAAAGGTTTGTTTCCGTGTCAGTGGTCTTGTCTGTCGGCGTCAGTGGTCTCACCTTCTTGGTGTCAGCCGTGGTCACCGCCTTGTCGGCGGCGTCTCGGGCAGCCCTCGCCATCTGTCTGTTCTGTTCTGTTTTTTTCTTCAGGGCTTCGATCTGGTCCTTCAGGTCTTTGGGTCGTCGGCTCATCAGCTTCGTCTCACTGCCGTTCAGTTTGTTTTTGATCTGAAACGTGACAGAAAAACACGTTTCAGCGCGTCGACAGCAGACAGAACTGAGCTCAGGTCAGCGGACTTGAAGATCTTTACATCTCGGACTCGGCCTTTGATCACGTCTCGGTCTCGGCTGGATTTTTCCAGGTCGTTGTTGGCTTTGTCCTGAGCTTTCTCCGCTTTGTAAATGTCTTTGCTGATCTCGGTCATGTTGATGTTTTTTGTCCGCTCCCTGTGAACACAACAGATGAAACAAGATTCAAGGATTGTGATTGGATATCAAAGAAGTGTGGTCACTAAGCCAATCGCTGATCAGCCACTGATCATCCTGCAGAGAACGTGAAGCGGACGGAGCGTCGGCGCTTTGTTTCTGGGTTGACTGTTTTTCACTGAACTCAGTCCAGCTGTTGTTTGACCTGGAACGACAGACCAACCTACAGCTTCATCAGCTTTATTCTGAGAGCGAGTTAAACGCTTAATCTCATGTTTGGTCAAACTTTGTGATTTTATTCAAAATGTGTTTTATGTAAAATTTGAAGTTTTGGTAGTTTTGATTTCAGGCTTCAGGTTTTATTTAAACTTTGGTGTTTTACTTTATTTCCTCATCATGCATTTCAAGTTTAGCGTTTGGTTCAAATTCAGTGTTTTCGTTATAGTTTCAGACTTTGTTTCCTTTCAGTGTTTTACATTTTGTTCTTTACTTAAAGTTTTGTATTTCGGCTGTGGTTTCAGGTGCTGAGTTCTAATTTCTGTGTTTTCACAGAGCTCACGGTTGCTTCACGGTTTCAGACACTGACTTGAGTTCCCGAGCTTTCTTCAGAAGGTCCTGGGCGGTCTTGGCGTGTTCCTCCAGCTTCTTCAGGTCGCCCTTGAACTTGGTGACGTTGGACAGCAGTTTCTTGATGTCATTGATCATTGATCGGATCTGATCGGGCGATCGCGGCAGCTGGATGGCCAGAACGGCTCGGGCCATTTTCTCGATGTCCTCCGGAGGAACCGTCTCATCTGTTGAGGAGGAAACGTGTTAAATAATCAGTCGTATGAGGGTTGTTGTTAAAGGCTAATGTCTCTGGCTGCTGCTTCTGAAACTTCATGTTTACACTGTAAATATCGATCAAACGTGAAGCTCAGAAATGTCTGACTTAGAGCTCTGCTTTTTTTTTTTCATGTCTGAAAGCCAAACAGGTACAAACGACTCGTCGTGAGAACCTCTGCATGTATAAACCAACCACACGGCTGAACCCGAGGCCTCCAGGTGAGCACTGACCCCTCAGGTAGTCTTTGACTCGCCGGATGAGCTCCTTGGTTTTATTCTTCTCCCTCTCGAAGGCGGTCTTGTTGTTGTTGATCCGATCCTGCAGCTTTTTGGCCTTGTCCTTGGTGTCCTGAGCGGCCTGTTTGGAATCATTGATCTGAGGCGGAACAAAGAGCAACAACATTGATTTAGCAGCGAAGCCGTGAAGTGTGTCAGTGTGTGCTTCTGCAGCATCAGTCTGCTCATGTGTGCACAGTGATGCTACAACCAGACCTTCTTCTTGGACTCCTGCAGTCTGGACAGCAGCGCGTCCAGTTGCTTCTTCGTCTTCTCTGCTGTCTCTGAAGCGTTCTGACTGCGAGGAGCGACTCCGCCACAGTTCGGACCTCCACATTTCCTCTTCCCCGAAGCCAGAATGCACAGAGCTCCACCACATCCTGAACAGTTCTCCAGACCTGGTCCTCCACAGATCTGCATCAGACCACACACAGCACATGAAGAGGCTCATTCACCCGACGGATCACCAATGACCATGAATCACTTCAGGATTATCTACGGACTGAAATGTATGACTTCTGTATTTATGGATGAAACAGCATGGAGCCGACTGATCATTTAAATACTTCACATTTCTGATTGGCTGATGTGTGAGTCATGTGACTATCTGTGTTTCATTTGTGGTCATGTGACAGTTCTGGTTAATGCTCACCTTTTGGTTGAGGTTGACCATGCTGAGCTCTTTGACCTTCTTCTCCAGCGGTCCCAGGTCTCCTTTGCCGCACTGGCTCAGTTTGCGTTTGACTTCCTGTCTGGTGTCCATGGAGTCCCCCACGGCTTTGCTGGCGTTTATCACCTTTTTCTCATCCGACATGAAGGCTTTATGAAGCTTTTTGATCTCATCCAGCAGCTCTACAACAAATACACCAAAGAAGAAGAAGCGACACAGTTATTAAAAGGGAGGTTTTGATAATAATTTTAACAAAAGGGAGCTCAGATATGCATGATGAAAGGAGTCAGCCGAGGTGGTTCAGGATCTGATCAGGATGCCTGGACGCCTCCCTTTACAGGGTTTCCAGGTGTGTTCAATTGGTAGACTCGGGGTAAGCGCAGAACACAACATCCCATCGGACCCGTGGACACCACAGGATCCTCCTGGAGGAGTGGTTAGAAGGAGGTCTGGACTACCTGACTGAGCCCGCTGCCATCGCAACCCAGCTCTGGATTAACGGCGATGAATTTAAATCAAATAACCCAATAAAGCGAAGAGGTCTGCTTTCTCTCTGAAGTAACTTAAAACATCAGAACTTCTCTGCACCTGGCTGAAATTTTTGTCCTTTGTTGGGATCCTTGATGAGTTTGTCCTTCAGGTTGTCCAGCAGCTTCTTGAAGTCCGTGCCGATGTTGTCCATTTGGGTGTTGAGGAGAGAAGACGGGTCGATCACGATCTTGTTTGGGTCGATGGCGTCTTTAAGTTTCCTGTGAGGCAGAAAACGTGAAAATGTTTGTTGACAGTTGAAAGTGTTTGATGAACTCTGACGGTGCTCCTCTGTGGCTGCTGATGTCGCTGTGAGGCTGCAAAACTACTTTTAAAACTTTGAATTTGAAGTGAATCATTGTAGAACTTACTTGATCATGGTACACAGCTTCTCTGCCTTCTCCACCTTCGGCGTGGACAGGTCCGTCAGGTTGGAGAGGCTGTTCATCTTGGAATGCATTTCCAGCATCCGTTGCCGGTGGCGATCTTTGGGCCGCAGGTTTTCGCCGTAGTTAGGGATGAAGGTCTTCATCCTCTGGGAAGCTTTGTGCACATCGGTGACGTTTTCGGACCACAGGGCAGTGCAGGCGTGGCACTGCTTACAGGCCGGGAACGCCGAGTCGTACCCAGGGGCGCACTCGTCACAGAAAATACCGGTGACACCGACCCGACAGTTACACTCGCCGGTTTCAGGGTCACACGACGGACGCTGGGTTCCCTCCATGTTACAGTCGCAAGCTGAGAACGAGACGTGACGAGTTCAGATAAAAACAACCGCGAGCTGCGTCACATGACGAGGCGAGAGGAGTGTCGGTGTTTGACTCACAGATACACTGCAGGTCTGGATTCCCAAAGTGATTTTCTCCACATTCGTCACACTGTCTTCCTCCAAACTCAGGACGACACGGACACTGTCCCGTCACCTGAATGCATCACCACAGAAATCATTCATCGACTGTGAGTAATAATTACTGAACTGAACTCAGTTTTACATCATGTCTCTATTTTATGTCTTTACTTGAAAGAAAATATCTTTAGTAATAGCTTTACATTGCCGTGTCTCCTGATGACCTTTTAAATTGTATTTTAGACATCAAGTCATGGATGGCAGAGAACTTCCTACAGCTCAACCAGGATAAAACAGAGGTTTTAGTTATTGGTCCTGAAGGCAAGAGAGAGACACTTTTACCAAAACTACAAGGTTTTACACCCTCACAATCCGTTAAGAACCTGGGCGTCATTTTCGACTCTGAGCTTAGTTTTATTCCTCATATTAAAAACGTAACAAAGATAGGTTTTTACCACCTTAAAAATATAGCCAGAGTCCGCCCGTTTCTCTCTCAGGCTAACACGGAGGTACTGATGCATGCTTTTATCTCTTGCCGTCTAGATTATTGTAATGCCCTGCTGTCTGGTCTTCCCAAAAAGACTATCTATAACTTGCAATTGCTCCAGAACTCGGCCGCACGTGTGCTGACGAGGACCAGAGGGCGGGAGCACGTTACACCAGTTCTAGAATCGCTGCATTGGCTCCCCGTGTGTTTCAGGATCGATTTTAAGGTGCTTTTATTAGTTTTTAAGTGTCTTAACGGTCTTGGGCCATCTTATTTGTCTGAACTGCTTTTACCATACCGGCCCTCGCGGGACCTGAGGTCCGCTGGCACTGGCCTCTTAATTGTTCCAAAGGTTCGGACCAAAACCCACGGGGAGGCGGCATTCAGCCATTATGGTCCGAGGCTTTGGAACAGCCTGCCGGAGGGCATCAGGACCGCAGAGACCGTTGGTGTTTTTAAAAGGAGGCTCAAGACTCACCTTTTTAGTTTGGCTTTTAATTGATTTTTTTTTTTTTTTACTCTTTTAATTCAGACCTGTTTTATCCTAGCCTATTGTCTTTAGCCTTTCGATCGTTTTATTCGATTTTATTTTAGGTCTTAGGTCTCGTATTCTATTGTCTCTTAGGTTTCAGGTCTTTTTATTCCATTGTCTTTTACGTTTTAGCTCCAGTGTCTCCTCATGGGGGGCCTCCACGCTGGGAGGTGTGTCTGGCCTGCCCGCTGGGGCGTCGTCGTGGGGACTCCTTGGGCCCGGAGGACTGGGGGGCTCTGCCCTGTGTGCGGAGTCCATCCCAGTCTATCTGGGTCAGGGGTCTCTGTTACGGCGGCGCTCCCTGTGGGCTGCGACCCCTTGCAGTGTGGATGAGCTCCCCATGGCTGGTTTTTTCCTCTCTTGATTCCTCAGTGCCCTGCCATGTTATCATACCGACAGCTACGTTAGGGTGGGTGTGTGTTTGTGTGTGTGTGTGTGTGTGTGTGTGTGTATGTGGGGTTGTGTGGTTGCATACTATTTTGCACTATTATGGGTGGGTGTATGTATTTGTGTGTGTCTGTGTGGTTGTGTTCTATTTTCTATTATCCTGTTTTTATCCTTTGTCAAGCACCTTGTGTTGCATTTTTATGTATGAAAGGTGCTATACAAATAAAGTTTGATTGATTGATTGATTGATCTTTTGACATCTGATTTGGAAAAGCACAATATACATAAACTTTATTTTCCGTCCCATGGAGGATCAAATTCTGTTGTTTTATCCCTTAAACTGACACATTAGGCCACTTTAATATGAGCACTGAGACGTTCAGTGCTCTCCACGTGATTCTGTTCTGCAGTGTGACGTAAACACACTGAGCGTTAAAGCGTCCGGTCCTGAGTGTCTGTGTCTGGTGCTGGTCTTGCCTTGTTGCAGATGTTGGAGAAGGAGTTAGCAGAGTCACAGCTGCAGGGTTGACATCCTGACGCTCCGCCCAGGTTCCAGTATCCGTCCTGACACTCGTCACAGAGGGTGCCCACCACCCCCGTCCTGCAGGGACACTGTCCAGTCCTTGAATCACAGAAACAGGGACTCCCCAGAGGACACTGAGTCACCCTCGTGCCCCGCCGGTCACAGGAGCACTCTGAGAAATACACAATACATCAGATACACATGGAGGTAATCAGTTTAAGGTTGAAGCTTATGGAGAAACAGATTAGTGAAGCTGTTTCATGCATCAGTGTTTTTTCCTCCTCCTCCACCTTAATGTATTGGAGGGATCTTGTTCTATGACTCCAGGAGCTCCTGGTAGACTCAGACCCTTGAAAGCCTTTATGATTTGTGACAGAGCTGGCAGAGAACAGGGAGACTTCTCTGAGGACATGGCGGCCGGTGACCCCACCTGGTGGCCAGGTGTATAGCTATGGGGCCCAGTCAGGCACCGTCAGCCAGCAGTGCTGACCTTCAGCTGGAAGATCTGTCCTGGCAGAGGAGCTGGGGTTGGTGTGGGACCTGGAGCCACTAGATGAAGCCGGGTTCATTTATGTGACATCAGCTCTGAAACCAAACTCGAGTCGTCTTCTACTTTTGTCTCTACCTTTGCAGCTGTGGTCCAGGGCGTTGCCATAGTAGCCCGGTTTGCAGTCCTGGCAGCGCGGCCCCATCGTGTTGTGGAGGCAGCGCAGACACTCTCCCGTCAGGCTGTCACAGGCGTTGCGGTCGTTAGGGTCGGTGTTGTTGTTGCAGGGACACCTGGCACAGCCGACACCTGGAAACGCCAGATTGCCGTAGAAACCAGGACGACACCTGTTGCAGTTTGGACCTGTGAGAGACACTCAGCTTCAGTCTTGCTGGGACATGTCCACTGTATTCACATGCTTAATGTCAGTGCAGCAAAGGCTGATGCAGGTAAACAGTATGTCTCTCATGGTCAAATTGGCCCTGTGCTGCCCTCTAGTGGTGACCCTGGCACACCTGTCTGACAGCTACCTCTGCTTCTCCACACATCAGTGCTCTGTGTGTCCTCACTGAGTGTGGATGGACAGGTGGGAAGGTCAGCTCCTACCTGTGTGCCCCTCCCTGCAGTTACAGATCAGACCGAGGGATCGTGAGTCTTGTTGGCAGGAAGTGGCGAAGAATCGTCCGCTGTTCTGAGCGTCCGGACACAGGCAGGGCTGACAGGGCTGTCTGGAGGCAGGGTTACCATAGTAACCCTCCACACACCTGCATCAGCAACACGAGTGTGTTATCAGAACCAGAACACCTGACCGCACTCTGCTTATCTGTACGGAAATATTTCCTGGTGTTGCATATTTATAGATACTGGATACTGTGATACATGTAGAATATTATACATAGTACTGATGTATGGTATTTATATTACTGTCTGTTGCTGAAGGAGCTGCTTGGTGTCTGCATGGGGTGGGACATGTTGTCTATCAGGGATGACAGCTTAACCATCATCTGACTGGAGACTGGAGACACCCTCTCTATATTTAATATTAAGCTTACAGTTAGGGCTGGCTCAGGCTTGCCTTGGACCAGGACCCAGTTATGCTGCTATAGGCTCAGACTCCTGGGATACTTCCCACGATGCATTCCTCTCTCCTCCTCTAGGTGTCCATCTGTACACATTCATCTCCCACCACTTATCCCCCACCTACAAAGCCATCCTTTCATTCCCTCCCAGAGCTGTAATACCTGGGCCTCCAGCTGAAGAAGGCTCTTCGATGAGAGGCGAAACCTTTCTACAAGCTGACCTTGATTCAACCCTCCTAACCACGACCTGGACCACAGACGTGTGTACCGTGTGGTCTAGTGTTGTATATCTGTAGATATATTACATATCTAACCTGTCACAGTTGCGTCCGGTGGAGTGCTCCCTGCAGTTCAGACACTCTCCGGTCGCTTGATCGCACACCTCTGACAGTCCGTTACACTCACAAGGTCGACAGAGCGGGAAACCCCAGAATCCCGTCTGACAGCGATCGCAGCGTTGACCGGTCACCTCTGAGCGACACGGACACTGACCTCTGACCTGATCACACAGCGCCGACACCGAACCACGAGGGTTGCACTCACATGCTGCGAAAAAACAGCAGAGAAAAATTCATCATGGGATGATTTTCAATGATTTATCCTGAACAGCAGAATGATCTTTATCTTGCTGCATCATTTCAGAGGTTTCTTGAGAACTGGGCGGTGAGAGTTCCTCACGTTTGCAGCCGTCGGGTCCGAAGCCAAATGTCAGTGGTGCACAGACGTCACAGCGCCGGCCAATCACATTGGGTTTACATTCACACACCCCTCCCAGTTTACTGCAGTACGGTCCGAGAGAGCCGACGTTGTCACACCTGCAAGCTGAAACGCATCAAGAAGCAGGAAGAACGAAGTCTTAAAGTGACCCAAAATATTAATACATGAACGTGATCTTTGACAGGATGATGTTCTGCCTTCAGTCCAGACACTAAGCTTTTCTCAGCGTGTGGAACGACTGACTGACTTCTGGATTCATGTTGAACTGCTTACAAACAGCTGCGCTGTGGATTGGTGTTGACATGCTGACTTATTTAAAGAATGGCTCTGTTGTGGGCTGGTGCTGAACCACTTCAAACCGCTGTGCTGTGGCTTCACGTTGAACTACTTACGAATGGCCCCGTTGTTGATTCGTGCCGACATACTCTTCGTGAGATTCTCACAGAATTCCGGTAGCGACTCCCCCGGGTTGAGCTCGGCGGCCAATCCAACGCAGCGAAGTCGGCGGAAAGAGTCGAGGTCCCTCTGGGAGTAGAAATCTCGGATGGACTCGATGCGGGGAATCAGACCCATCTACAAACACGTCAAGACGTCATCTTTTAGAACTCATCTCAGGATCTGATGTTTGTCAGGCGTTCTGTTTGAGTCTCTTTTGTTGTTGTGTTTTTGGTTTGGAAACATGGACTCTGAGTATCTCTCTGACTGCAGCTCCATGTGCACTGAGGGGTTTAATGGACTGTCAATCACTCAGAGTGGGTTTTAATTGGACAGATGAAGACCTTCTCACCGAGTCGATCAGGACGTGTGAGCTGGAGGAGCCGTCAGCGCTGGGCTCTTTGTTGAAGACAACGTCTATGAGGTACCGACCGCCTGCATTCAGACACACCGGAGAGTCCAGAACAGCCACTCTGCAGACAAACAAACAAACAAACAAACAAACAAACAAACAAACAAAAAGGCAACAAATGAACAAACAACAAGAAACAACATGACAAAAGGTAGAACATGAAAAGCCAACTGAAGTGTCACATGACGTGTCCCTATAGTCTGATCACATCCATGACATATAATCAATAATCATGACTAATCAGCGACCTCTGGTGGTCGTGATTGATAACTGTTGTCTGTCACGTTGCTGTTGAGCCATTAAATGTGTCCTGGAGGAGGACAATAGGACAAACCATGACCACCATTGTTTTAAGGACTTTTTGTGCCTCATCCTAAACAAACCTTCACAACAGAAGCTGCTTCCTGTGTCAGACTACAAAATAAGATAAAACAGAACTCAGACTTAGACTTTTACTTTGTTGATTCCAATTTGGGAAATTCTTTAACTTCAGTCATTCCACAAGAAACTGTTGTGCTGCAGTTGCAGGTAAACAGTTCTCTGTTGTCTCACCTGGAGTTTCTGGGAAGAAGCAGAGTTCTACTTCCTGTCGGGTCGCTGTTGCAGCCACCGTTACCCAGCGACGCTGCGGTGATGCTGACTGAGGCCAGCCAATCAGATGGAGCCTGCAGTGGAAGATCCGGGATGTTATAATATAGAAAGAGAGATTATTATTATTTACATGAATGCAGCGAGAAAATAAAAGTCATCATTCAGGTAAAGTTTACTTTTATCTTATTAACACCTTCGACTTTAAATGAAGATTTAAATGTGATCATTTTCAATCATACATAATGATCTAATTTAATTTATTTTCTAAAGTTCTGTGTTCTATTATTTCGTATTATTTCTGTCAGAAGTGTCATTCTTTTACGTTTACGATGTTTTTCCCTTTCAGGCTGAAATAATCTGAGTTTATAGTTTAAAAAGAATAAAATCTAAGTTCAGATTTTCATCATTTAACATCTGAAATTAAGGCTCTGGTCTGGTCTTAGCTTAGCAGTTAGCCTTCATTCACAGCATGAACCAGGACCAGAATCAGGACTGGAACCGGGATCAGGACTGAGACCAGGAACAGGACCAGGGCCAGGACCGGAATCAGAGCCAGATCCAAAACCAGAAGCAGGTGTCTGTCAATTCTCACCTCCGGCTCGTAGCGAATTACCAGCTGGTAATCCATCGATGACGGGAGGTTGTCCACAGTGAACCTAAGTCCCGCCCCCTGCAGCACTCTGACGAATCCCAAGCCGGTCCAGGTGATCGGCTGGCCAGCTGCTCTCTGGCGGGGAACGATCTGCAGGGCCTGACCCGGGTCCAGAGGGATGCTGTTCGGCTGCAGGACAGAAGCAAACATCAGTGATACTCCGGTCTGAAGAGGACGATCTGATTGGTTGAGAGGTCAGACTGGGACCCCCCATTGGTCAAAACAAAAGTGCAACAGGAAACAACTCAGATGTCCCACCTGTCCCTGTCTCCTCTGGCGGGTGTGTCGTCGAGTCCTCCGGACCAGAACGACTCGTCCGTTACTGAGCTTGAAGTCGTAGCCCCGCTCTCTGAAATACTGCTCGCACTTTGCTAACACACCCGGGTTCAACTGAAACACACACAAGTACTACACATGAAATACGCAGAAATATTTTTACTACACTCACAGTACTGTTACTACCTCTCTGATCGTCACATTTACTCATCAGTGTTACACACCAGTGAAGAAGATGAAGGAGGAGAGGTAGAAGGAGAAGAAGGGCTTCTTCCAGGCAGCGGAGCGCCACGCTCCGCCTCGTACAGGAAGTAGTCCAGCCGAGGCAGGAAGTGCCCGGGGGCGGGGTCAGAGCAGCGCCGACCCACCATATTGGGTAAGCAGCGACACTGTCCGTCCTGCGGAGAACACCTGAGGAGAAAGGAGGTCACGCTTCAGCCACTTCTGATGGACTCAATCAGTCTGACCAGGAAGTGCTGAAGATCAGACTGTCCAGACTGACATCAGTCATTGGGCCGTGGTTCAGGCTTTTCCATCCAATCAGAAGTGTAAGTCAAACAGCGGATGGAGGAGTTTAATGGATGCAGTGTGTGAATGAATGTTGTTCACTTATTTTATAGGACTCCAGGTCAGCTGACGTGTCTCTGTCATGTCCCTCTTGAAGGGACAGAGACAGAGTGTGTTGTATTATAAAGACCTGTCAGGTGACCCGACCTTCATCGTCAGTTCCTCTTTGTTATTTCACTCATGAACTTGTACAAAGACAGATTGACGTACGTGGCGCTGTGAGCTCCTCCGATATCGCAGTCGCAGGGTGAACATCTGACCATCGAGTTTCCCAAACCCCAGAAACCTTCCTGACCACAGAACACAGACAGGAACACACTCAGACATGACTTTCCAATCAATAAACGAGGTCACGATAATGACGAGGTTAGCTTAATGAGGCTAACGACAAATGATGGTCATGATAATAATGAAATCATGATGATAAAGTCAGGACAAAGGTCTGGATCAGAAGGTGATCTGGATCATAACAAGGTCGGGATCACCAGGATCATGAACTGGGTTCTGTGTCACTCAGCTGTATAAATAAAGTTGTGTTGGTTTGAATCTGCAGATGGATGAAAGTGTGAATGCAGCTAACGTCTGTTAGGTGTCTGTAGTTCTCCGTAATGACCAGCAGAGGCCGCTAAGACGAAACCCACCGCACATCGATCACACGACGGTCCTCTGGCCAAACGGTCACACTGACAGCTTCCTGTCTGCTGATCACATGACCCGACGCTTCCCAGAGCATGACACCTGCACGCTGTAAACACAACACATACACACACACACACACACACACACACACACACACACACACACACATCATCTCATCTCATACTTGTCATAGAAACGTTAACATTAAACATGAACATGCAGCTTCTTCTCTGTTTGCTTGTAAACGCTTCAAACAGGTCAAACAAACGTGTTGTCTCACCCCGACAGCCGGACGGGTCGTCCTGTTTCAGACCGAAGAAGCCGCCTTTGCAGCGATCGCAGCGTTGACCGTCCACGTTGTCTTTACAGACACATCGGCCGCTCAGAGAGTCGCACAGGCCGCCGCCCTGAGAGCCGGCCGGGTTGCAGTCACATGCTGAAACGGGGAGATGTAAGTGATGACGTCACTGTGAGCGTCACAGACATCGGAGCAGCTGTGCTTCCTGGATTTAAAAAGGTTAAAACATGATGGAGACAGCGATGGACAAATGTCTCCCGAAGGAACTTCTGTCACATCATGAAGTGGTTTCACTTTGCAAGAGTCTCTATAGGAACAGGAAGGGGGGTCCTGGATGGACCCGACAGCAAACAGTGTGACAGACAGGTGAGCGACTCCTCCCACTCCACCTGTGAGGAGGACGGCAGGTAGAAGTGTTCCACCTGAAGTTCCTGATTCATTAACGGGGGATTAAGAACTTCCTGTGAGAACACAGGACCACACATCCTTCTGACATCGTATGAGTGACAGAACAGCTCTCTGCCCAACAAATAAACACTCAAACTACGAGAGGAAAAAGTCACCCCGTTCGGATCATAACACAGATTTGAAAACAGTGCAGATCTCACTCAGTTTCTAATTCGGAATTTGTACTTTTTGTATTTTCTTAATTCAAGGACAAATGATAGAAGAAGAGACGTGAGCCGAGTGTCGTCGTGCGTACGTATGCAGGCCTGTGGGTCGTCCCGGGCTCGCTGAGGATCCTGGTACAGAAAAGGTCGACATCGCTCGCACTGAGGCCCCGCCCTGTTGTGCCTGCAGTTGTCACACACGCCGCCGCTCACGCCGCCCGTCGCCTCGAAACGAGCGACGTCGAAGTGACACGAGTCCGAGTGACCGTGGCAGTTACATCCTGAGAGAGACACGAGACACAGAGACACGATGACGAACCAAAAGCAAGAGGAAGAACTTCTTAAAAAACAAACTAATGAGGAAAAAACAAACATGGAGGGCAGCGTTGGGTCGACAGTTACAGTTACAGTGAAGAATCAGCTGCTCCTCGAGGATAAAGGTCAGAAGTCGACAAAAGTGACTGTCCAGCTCACTGACAGCGGAGGTCAATGGCTCTGATCAGCAGTCCAAAAAGAATCTGATGATAAAAATCTAAAACTCTTCATCAAATCACGGATAAACTGACGTGTTTCAACTCAGGCAGTCTTCATCAGGACTGAAGGACTTCAAAACTCATCAAGTGGTCACATGATCGGGTCACATGACGTGTTAGTTACGACACGAAGGACATAAAATAAAGAATACACACAACCAAAGCCATTGACCTCCACTGTTAAACTGGACAGACAACATTTTTCATTCATACTCAACAAACAAAAACAGCTGAAGATCATTACTGACAAACATGATCATCAAATATAAAAGCACAAAATCAACAAAAGCAGACTTTGAGTGATTCATTCCTGGTTTGAGAAATAAAAAACTATGTTGCATCTTTTAATATCTAATATCTATATTAATAAAAGTTGTAATATATGCAGAAGTTAACCCAAACAAAGCAAATATTACATATATCATGTTCTTCTAATGTATGAAATGTGACGTTTCTGTTTTGTATCGACATAAAGACAAATTTCTTTTTTACTTCTGCAGGTGTTTGCTGTGTTTTGTCCTCCAGGCCACCAGGGGGAGTCGTGGTGAAAGTCCTGACACCGCTCGCAGTTCTCTCCGGCCGTGTTGTGCTGACAGACGCATCGACCGTGAACCTGAGGAACAAAAAACATTTTACCTGTAAAACTCAGCTGAAAGCTCAGCTCAGCACACGTCTGTCGTCTGTCGCTCGCTTGTTTTTAGACATAAACGGTGAAACAGACGTCCAACACGTCACGAAATAACCACAAACACATCAGGGTCCCTACCATGGCAGTCTGTGTGAAGACGTCCCCCCGTCCTCCGTCCACAGGCGTGCACTGGCTGGCGTGTCCGTTACAGAAGCAGCTGCCTCGGACCACCATGTTGTACAGAGCGTAGTAGTATTTGTCCTGAGGGTTCCTGCGTCTCCGGGCCAGCAGAGTGTCGCCCAGCGTGAACAGACGAGTGAAGTTCACACGCACGTTCGTCAGAGTGATCAGGTCTGAGGACGACGGTCAGGAGACGCGTTAGTTCGGATGTTCTTCTCTGCGTCTGACACGTGTTTGACTAAACAGCAGAGCTTGTTACAGAGTCACTGTGAAGTACAAGTACTGCAGTATTTCAGAGTAAACATAGTGCACATGGTCAGAAAGGTGGAGGAGGCTGGTGGTGAATCTGTCTCTGAACACCTGTTTCTGTCTGCGGTTAAATCTCCTTGGGATCTCTCTCTGATCTATATGAGTTAAACACACAGCTGACAGCCAATCAGAGAGCAGGATTCTCTGGCGTAGGTCTCAGCTCACCTTGGATGTTTGGTGCGTACGGGTTTTCTATTTCAAAGATGGGATCCAAGGCCTTCAGCACCACCTGGTGGACCAACAGAGGAACACATCTGGTGAAAGACGCCGTCCTTTAATCACTGGCCGTGGTTTTAATCATTTCCTCGTGTCGACGTTGTTCATTTTATCCTTCACTGCGAAGCTCTTTGTAATCTCTGAAGATGTTAAGAATAAATCTTTTTCTTTTCAGACACTGAACATAAATCATGGCGTTGTTTTTAAATGGAGTGCAGCTTTTTTGTCTCCTTGTCGTCATGCGACCCCTCGTGTTTATCTGGGACCTGTCGAGGGGTCCCGACCCTCAGGTTGAGCACCTCTGAACTACATTATTGATGATCTTGATTGACATTTATTCATCCACTGTGAATCTTGCTTCTTCTTGTTTTACTTTGTGTTGGCGTCTGTGTGTTCGGGTGTTTAAATAAAGTTGAGTTGAACGTGTCGCCTCACCTCTCCGTCGGTGGACGGCTCTGATCCGGAGTACCTGCTGTCACAGACGACATCGTCGATTCTATTGGCCGGCTGTTTGGACACTGAGGGGAAATGAAGCGCGCAGTCTTCTGCGAAGTAACGAAAAACTTTCCAAGTTCGTCCAAAATCCTTCGAACGCTCCACCAACATGGCCGCCGGACGGAAACTCTGCCGAGCAGGAAGTGACATCACAGAAAATGGCAGAAATACCAAATAAGTGAAATCTAACTATTGACAGAACAAGGACTCAGTCGAGTTTCATTCAAAGCAGCTCCAGAGTTCAGCCACTGAGCGAACGTTACGGGTTTACCTTGAAGGTGAGGACCAGGTGACTGAACTGGAACACGGTCTCCAGGTCCAGCCTGATGCTGACCTCATGAACTCCTGCAGGTGAAACAGCAGTGATGGAGTCACACAGGTGGCAGGTGCACAGGTGAGTTGAATGAACATAATTATCACACTTATTATTACGCATTAAATTAAACTCATCTGTCTTTACTTCAAAGGATAAACAGGACAACTTCTCCAATTCTGCATCATAAACCTGCTGTTTTTCGCACTACTGATATTTGTGTTCACCTTTAATGAATTTTCTGTATTTTTTTTTTCAACTGTGCAGAAACACTGTATTTATGATCCATATTGGCGACAGTACAATTCAGACACTCATGCAATTCAGTCTTCTTCTTATGTGACAGTATTTCTCAAGTGCAGTTTTAATATATGACATTGGCAGTTTTCTCATAAGTATATTGGCAGTAGCACTTTATAATCTGTACACGATGTACACATACATACTTGTCTTTCTATTCTCTATCCTGTTATACTCTTTATCTCGAAGTCCGCGAGCTCCCGACGCGCCGCTCGGTCGTTTTTGCGGGAACTTTCGCTGGAAAACGTTTGAAAGACGCGTTCTTGGCACGAAACCTTCAAAAGTCTTTAAGCGAAACTCTGGACAAACTAAAAGAACGAACCAAACTGAGCTGTGTCCTCGACATTACTGATGAAGGTCACCTCAAGTGTTCCTAAATACATGAACACGCTGCTGTCCCAGCCTGTCATAATGTGCCTTCATTTCCCAGGATTCATAGCGAACGCCGTGGCCCTTCAGCTCTGCTAATTAGAAGCTAATAGCAGCTATGCTAACTCCATCCTCCGTCCAAAGCGGAGAGAGAACATCTCTGCACTAGTGATGGGCACGCCAGTTCTTTTAGACGTACTGAATCACTAGAATCAGTTCACTAGAAAGATTCGTTCAAAAGATTCGTTCACTGAATCACCGAATCATTCAGTGCTTGGCAGGAGGAGCCTGCGACTCCTGAACTGATATACGGCTGAACGGTTCAAGTTTCAGTTCAGTGCACAACTTCCAGGACCGGGAGACGAGAGTGTTGTGACTGTGTTGCTTTGACAAACACATTTGTAAATATAAAACTATATATAACTATATTATAAATCATGATGTTTTAAGTGTCCTGTCCTATGGTATGCTATTTAACTGGTCTGCTCGGCAAATTGGGCTCAGTGAGTGATCCGTTCACTGAACGTATACCCCACAGTACATTCAGTGAGGGATTCACACTGAATATGCACCGTTCCCTCGCAAATTGTCGCAATGAGATGATCAGACAGTCATGCGTTTTCTCAAACTGCGGGTTTTATACACTATTTGTTACATGCTGTGTCCTACTGTACTGTTGTTGCGGTGGCAAATTTAGCAGAGTTTAAAAAAAAGTTAGTTTTCTCCGAGGTACACTTGAACACAACACACCCCCATCTCCCTCCGTCGCTCCTCATTACTGCCAGTATAACGTTTTAAGTTTGTTTATCTGGAAACTAAATCTGTTAAAACAACGGGGAACAACGGTCGCCATGAAAGTGTATCCCTCAGAGGAAAATGGTTCAGGAGAGTGTCGTTCACTGAGTGATTTATATGGCAAGCCGTTCCTGCCAGAAATACGCCACATTCAGTCGCGTTTCAACTTCATTACGGCGTAAAAAACAGCGTTCTTTTGCGCATTACGGTGTAAAAAACGGCGTAAAATCTGAAAAAATGGCGTTTTTTTTACGCCGTAATGAAGTTGAAACGTGACTGAATGTGGCGTATTTCTGGCAGGAACAGCTTGCCACGGATTCATGCGTCGGTGACGCGACGCAGTCGGCGCGCGCGGTCCCTCCCTCAAGCGATTCGTTCGTTTCTCAGTTCAGTTGAACTGTCAGCAGCACCGCCTGCTGACAGTTCGTTCGTCAAGTGATTCGTTCGTTTCTC